>NC_135813.1:9478172-9618172 GCF_964213995.1 Mustelus asterias
AACCTAGCGCTGTGTTAATACATTGCTCGGCTGCTGAGATTTGCTTTCCACAAGACACGCTGAAGTCACTGCTTTTGAATCCCAATAAAAGAATTTGCTGAAAGTGCCCCTTTAACCTTGGTTGACTCGTCAAGCTCTCTCGCGATGACCCAGCGAGCCAGTTGGCAGGGCAACTAGGCCTGGACAATCACTTCAGCATTGCACGCATCTCCAGGGCGGGTTTTAAAAAGAAAATAATAAAAGGCACAAGATTTCACAAGGCCTGTCGGTGCGCTTATCGAAGTTAACATCTGAAGCGCCAGTCACTCTTGTTGTATCCCAGAAGGGCAAAGAAAATTACAGCACAGGAACAGGCCCTTCGGCCCTCCAAGCCTGCACCGACCATGCTGCCGGACTGAACTAAAACCCCCTACCCTTCCGGGGACCATATCCCTCTATTCCCATCTCATTCATGTATTTGTCCAGACACCCCTTAAAACTCACTATCATATCTGCTTCCAGTACCTCCCCCAGCAGCGAGTTCCAGGCACCCACTACTCTCTGTGTGTAAAAAATCTGCCTCATACATCTTCTTTAAACCTTGCCCCTCGCACCTTAAACCTGTGCCCCCTAGTAATTGACTCTTCCACCCTGGGAAAAAGCTTCTGACTATCCACTCTGTCCATGCCCCTCATAATCTTGTAGACTTCTATCAGGTTGCCCCTCAACCTCCGTTGTTCCAGTGAGAACAAACCAAGTTTCTCCAACCTCCCCTCACAGCTAATGCCCTTCATACCAGGCAACATCCTGGTAAATCTTTACTGGACCCTCTCCAAAGCCTCCACATCCTCCTGGTAAGTGGACAAGCGAGGAAGGATAGAAATGGAACCTATTCTTTACATACTTTATAAGCTTTTATTTACAGAGACACACATTTCAAACCTGCAGCTCTAAACCCAACAGTTTCAGTCTGTTCCTACATCTAGCAGCACAAGTGAATCCCCAGTCAATAGCCACCATCCGTACAATTAAAGACTCAATGATCAGATTCTTAGGAGGCGAGACGGGGTAACTGTTGGGAGGATGTTTCCACTCGTGGGAGAGTGTGGGACCAGAGGACATAGGATAAGGGGGTGCTCGTTTTAGACAGATTCGAGGAAAGATTTCTTCTAAGGAGGGTGAATCTTTGGAATTCTTTGCCCCAGGAGACTGTGGAGACCAAAACCTGGAACATTTCCAAAGCTGAGATCGATGAGTTTCTAATCAGTCAGGGAGTTGAGGGTTACGGAGATCTGGCAGGAAGGTGGACTGAGTGAGTGTTCGATCAGCCATGATTCTATTAAATGGCAGAGTAGGTTCGAAGGGCTGAATGACCTACTCCTGCTCCTATTTCTTATGGTCATCACACTTCTATGCTGCTCACTGGAGCTGAAGTGAAAGTGTAGAATATTTTGATAAAGGGGTACTTTATAAGTTCATAAGACATAGGAGCAGAATTAGACCATTCGGCCCAACGAGTCTGCTCCGCCATTCGATCATGGCTAATATTCTCCTCATCCCCATTTTCCTGCCTTCTCTCCATAACCCTTCAACCCATTACCAATTAAAAATCTGTCTAACTCCTCCTTAAATTTACTCACTGTCCCAGCATCCACTGCACTTTGGGGGAGCGAATTCCACAGATCCACAACCCTCTGGGAGAAGTAGTTTCTCCTCAACTCTGCTTTAAATTTGCTGCCCCTTATCCTAAGACCTCTCGTCCTGGAATGCCCCACAAGAGGAAGCATCCGCTCCACATCTACTTTATCCATACCTTTTATCATCCTGTATACCTCAATTTGATCTCCCCTCATTCTTCTAACTTCCAGAGAGTACAGGCCTAAACTGTTCAATCTCTCTTCATACGACAAACCCCTCATTATAAAAGAAATTCTATGTGAAACTACCTTTTTGGGGTTTGTTTTTCACTTTTTGTCTCGCTATGTGAGGTTGGAGATTTGTGCTGGGATACTGCTCCACAACCCCACACGCGTGCGCACACGCGGACACATATACACACCTTCTTTCCTTGTGAGATCCAGCAGTGATTGTCCGCAGCATAATTGTCCAGTGGCGGCAGCACACTGCCCTTACCTGACCATTATAACTTGCCACCAATGTATGAGAAGGTGCCAAGGCACATTGCAGACAATGAGGGAATTGAACAGACAGTATGATTAGGAGAGTATATGTTTTATATACTCCCTTTCCAATAGGATCACTAGACGGAAGGAACCTTGCTGATTTTTTTTTATTGATCGGGTTGTAGTGGTATTGTTGCTGGAATAGTAATCCAAAGACGCAGGGTAATGCTCTGGGGAGCCGGGTTCGAATCCCACCATGGCAAATTTGAGTGGATGATTCCGTGGTTAACACTGCTGCCTCACAGCGCCAGGGACCCGGGTTCAATTCAAGCTTTGGGCGACAGTGTGGAGTTTGCACATTCTCCCCATGTCTGCGTGGGTTTCCTCCGGGTGCCCCGGTTTCCTCCTACACTCTAAAGATGCGTGGGTCAGATGGATTGACCATGCTAAAATTGCCCCTTAGTGTCAGGGGATCAGCAGGGTAAATACATAGGGTTATGGGAATAGGGCCTGGGTGGGATTGTTGTTAGTGTAGGCTCGATGGGGTGAATGGCCTCCTGGACTGTAGGGATTCTATGATTCTATTCATATATTTATTGCACTCAACCCTGGAACACCTAGATAACAAGGACACCTATGTCAGACTCCTATTTATTGACTATAACTCAGCCTTCAACACTATTATTCCCACGAAACTCATCTCCAAACTCCATGGCCTGGGCCTCGGCACCTCCCTCTGCGAATGGATCCTGAACTTCCTAACTCACAGACCACAATCAGTAAGGAGAGGCAACAACACCTCCTCCATGATCATCCTCAACACCGGTGCCCCACAAGGCTGTGTTCTCAGTCCCCTACGATACTCCTTATATACCTATGACTGTGTGGCCAAATTCCCCATCAATTTGATTTTCAGGTTTGCTGACGACCAGCGTAGTGGGTTGGATCTCAAACAATGACGGGACAGAGTACAGGAATGAGATAGAGAATCTGGTGAACATAATCTCTCCCTCAATGTCAACAAAACGAAGGAGATTGTCATCGACTTCAGGAAGCGTAAAGGAGAACATGCCCCTGCCTACATCAATGGGAACGAAGTAGAAAGGGTCGAGAGCTTCAAGTTTTTAGGTGTCCAGATCACCAACAACCAGTCCTGGTCCCCCCATGCTGACACTATAGTTAAGAAAGCCCACCAACACCTCTACTTTCTCAGAAGACTAAGGAAATTTCAGCTACGACTCTCACCAACCTTTACAGATGCACCATAGAAAGCATTCTTTCTGGTTGTATCACAGCTTGGTATAGCTCCTGCTCTGACCAAGACTGCAAGGAACTACAAAAGGTCGTGAATGTAGCCCAATCCATCACGCAAACCAGCCTCCCATCCATTGACTCTGTCTACACTTCCCACTGCCGCAGCAAAACAGCCAGCATAATTAAGGACCCCACGCACCCCGGACATTCTCTCTTCCACCTTCCTCCGTCGGGAAAAAGATACAAAAGTCTGAGGTCACGTACCAACCGACTCAAGAATAGCTTCGTCCCTGCTGCCATCAGACTTTTGAATGGACCTACCTCGCATTAAGTTGATTTTTCTCTACACCCTAGCTATGACGGTAACGCTACATTCTTTTGCTTTCTTCTCTATGAATGGTATGTTTTGTCTGTATAGCGCACAAGAAACAATACTTTTCACGATGTTAATACATGTGACAATAAATCAAATCATTATTCCTTGTCCCTCCAAGTTAGGGGTACTGAGAGCAGGTGTAATTCTATCACTTGTGTGCCAGACATCCGCACTAACCCAGGGTGCTGAGGCCATTTCTATAACCGCAGCTTCCAGCTTATTTGGAAGAAGGTGTAACTGGTGTAATCAGCAAGTTTGCGGATGACACGAAGATGGCTGGACTTGCGGATAGCGAAGAACATTGTCGGGCAATACAGCAGGATATAGATAGGCTGGAAAATTGGGCGGAGAGGTGGCAGATGGAGTTTAATCCGGATAAATGCGAAGTGATGCATTTTGGAAGAAATAATGTAGGGAGGAGTTATACAATAAATGGCAGAGTCATCAGGAGTATAGAAACACAGAGGGACCTAGGTGTGCAAGTCCACAAATCCTTGAAGGTGGCAACACAGGTGGAGAAGGTGGTGAAGAAGGCATATGGTATGCTTGCCTTTATAGGACGGGGTATAGAGTATAAAAGCTGGAGTCTGATGATGCAGCTGTATAGAACGCTGGTAAGGCCACATTTGGAGTACTGCGTCCAGTTCTGGTCACCGCACTACCAGAAGGACGTGGAGGCGTTAGAGAGAGTGCAGAGAAGGTTTACCAGGATGTTGCCTGGTATGGAGGGTCTTAGCTATGAGGAGAGATTGGGTAAACTGGGGTTGTTCTCCCTGGAAAGACGGAGAATGAGGGGAGATCTAATAGAGGTGTACAAGATTATGAAGGGGATAGATAGGGTGAACGGTGGGAAGCTTTTTCCCAGATCAGAAGTGACGTTCACGAGGGGTGACGGGCTCAAGGTGAGAGGGGCGAAGTATAACTCAGATATCAGAGGGACGTTTTTTACACAGAGGGTGGTGGGGGCCTGGAATGCGCTGCCAAGTAGGGTGGTGGAGGCAGGCACGCTGACATCGTTTAAGACTTACCTGGATAGTCACATGAGCAGCCTGGGAATGGAGGGATACAAACGATTGGTCTAGTTGGACCAAGGAGCAGCACAGGCTTGGAGGGCCGAAGGGCCTGTTTCCTGCGCTGTACTGTTCTTTGTTCTTTAACCAAGGTGTGGTAACTTTGGCAGCGATCAAACCAAGGCTTTGTGACTAGATTTTCTGAGCCACTGGTGGAGTTGCTTAGGATCACAGCCGCCTTGGTGCAGGCCTCCAGCAAGCCCTTGTTTATCAGCATAAATCCCGACTGAACAAGCAAGCAGCGGACACCAATCACCGCCTGACAGCTGGGCAGAAAGCAGTATCAGCCAACATAGTGAGAAATGTTCATATCCCCCCCCCCCCTACTGAGCTGAGTTTGAAAGGGATTGATCCAGGGGCCTGTCATCAGAGCTTGGAACCGTGACTCAGCAGTAAAAACTTAGGGCGGCACAGTGGTTAGCACTACTGCCTCACAGCGCCAGGGACCCGGGTTCAATTCCGGCCTCGGGTCACTGTCTGTGTGGAGTTTGCAGATCCTCCCCATGTCTGCGTGGGTTTCCTCCGGGTGCTCCGGTTTCCTGCCACAGTCCAGAGATGTGCAGGTTAGGTGCATTGGCCATGCTGAATTGTACCTTAGTCTCGGGGCATTAGGTGCATGTGGTGAACCATTGTTGGTTCCCACCAGGTAGTGCTGAGCCATGGTCTGGCCAGTACTATGAGTCTGTAGATATGTTGCTGTTGGGGTTAGGGTTGGGCTGTTCTACCTGTTAATATAGTCCTATGGTACACCCCAGTTGGCTCCGCCTCCTGGGAGAGGTATAAAGGTCACTGCTCTGCCTGGTGACCCTTTAGTCTGGGATCATATACTGTATATAGTAGCTCTGTTATTGTTGGCAATAAAAGCCTTTATTTCCCGAGTACATCCAGCCTCTCGTGTGTTATATCGCGCATCAGTGCATAAATACGTGGAGTTACGGGGATAGGGCATGGGTGGGATTGTCGTTGGTCTAGGCTTGATGGGCTGAATGGTCTCCTTGTGCACTGTAGGGATTCTATGATGTTCAGTTCCTGGATGCCACAACCTTGTCTCCGAACAGAAGCAAGTGGGCAATTGATTTTACATCAGTCATGCTGTTGGTGAACCATGGTTTAGTGTAAGGTGGCAGGCCGGTGCTGATGGTGAAATGGCGATATTGGCAGATACTGTTTGTCATGTGCACTGGCCTTGCCACCACCCATGGTTAAAGTGATCAGGTCTCAATATCCCAGAGTTTTGGTCATTCAGGAATTATTTTAGACACATACATGTTCTCGGTATGTAGTTATATAGAACATAGAACATAGAAAGCCACAGCACAAACAGGCCCTTCGGCCCACAAGTTGCGCCGATCACATCCCCACCTCTAGGCCTATCTATAGCCCTCAATCCCATTAAATCCCATGTACTCATCCAGAAGTCTCTTAAAAGACCCCAACGAGTTTGCCTCCACCACCACCGACGTCAGCCGATTCCACTCACCCACCACCCTCTGAGTGAAAAACTTACCCCTGACATCTCCTCTGTACCTACCCCCCAGCACCTTAAACCTGTGTCCTCTCGTAGCAACCATTTCAGCCCTTGGAAATAGCCTCTGAGAGTCTACCCTATCCAGACCTCTCAACATCTTGTAAACCTCTATCAGGTCACCTCTCATCCTTCGTCTCTCCAGGGAGAAGAGACCAAGCTCCCTCAACCTATCCTCATAAGGCATGCCCCCCAATCCAGGCAACATCCTTGTAAATCTCCTCTGCACCCTTTCAATGGCTTCAACATCTTTCCTGTAATGAGGTGACCAGAACTGCGCGCAGTACTCCAAGTGGGGTCTAACCAGGGTCCTATAAAGCTGCAGCATTATCTCCCGACTCCTAAACTCAATCCCTCGATTAATGAAGGCCAGTACGCCTTCTTGACCGCATCCTCCACCTGCGAGGCCGATTTAAGAGTCCTATGGACCCGGACCCCAAGGTCCTTCTGATCCTCTACACTGCTAAGAATGGTACCCTTCATATTATACTGCTGCTTCATCCCATTGGATCTGCCAAAATGGATCACCACACACTTATCCGGGTTGAAGTCCATCTGCCACTTCTCCGCCCAGTCTTGCATTCTATCTATGTCTCGCTGCAACTTCTGACATCCCTCCAAACTATCCACAACACCACCTACCTTGGTGTCGTCAGCAAACTTACCAACCCATCCCTCCAATGACACCAATTCATCTTCGCCAACTTGAGCAGTGGATAACATTCTCTAGAAAAGAGAAGACTGAGGGGCAAGCTAATGTTCTGGTAGACCCAGGTTCGAATCCCGCCACGACAGATGTTGGAATTTGAATTCAGTAAAAATCATCTGGAATTAAGAATCTACTGATGACCATGAAACCATTGTTAATTGTCGGAAAAACCCATCTAGCTCGCTAATGTCCTTTAGAGAAGGGAATCTGCAGTCCTTACCTGGTCTGGCCTACATGTGACTCCAGAGCAATGTGGTTGACTCTCAACTGCCCTCAGAAATGGCCAAGCAAGCCATTCATAAGAACATAAGAACATAAGAAATAGGAGCAGGAGTAGGCCATCTGGCCCTTCGAGCCTGCCCCGCCATTCAATAAGATCATGGCTGATCTGAAGCGAATCAGTTCCACTTACCCGCCTGCTCCCCATATCCCCTAATTCCCTTATCGATCAGAAAACTATCTACCCGTGATTTAAACATATTCAATGAGGAAGCCTCCACCACTTCAATGGGCAGAGAATTCCAGAGATTCACTACCCTCTGAGAGAAGAAGTTCCCCCTCAACTCTGTTCTGAACCGGCCCCCCCTTATTTTGAGGCTGTGCCCTCTAGTTCTGGTTTCCCTTCTAAGTGGAAAGAATCTCTCCACCTCTAGCCTATCCAGCCCCTTCATTATCTTATATGTCTCTATAAGATCACCCCTCATCCTTCTAAACTCCAACGAGTACAGACCCAATCTGTTTAATCTCTCCTCATAAGCTACACCCCTCATCTCCGGTATCAACCTGGTGAACCTTCTCTGCACTCCCTCCAAGGCCAATATATCCTTTCGCAAATAAGGGGACCAAAACTGCACACAGTACTCCAGTTGCGGCCTCACCAGTGCCTTGTACAGTTGCAGCAAGACCTCCCTGCTTTTATATTCTATCCCCCTCGCGATAAAGGCCAACATTCCATTCGCCTTCTTGATCCCCTGCTGCACCTGCAGACTGAGTTTTTGCGATTCGTGCACAAGGACCCCCAGGTCCTTCTGCACAGTCGCACGATGTAATTTTTCTCCATTTAAATAATATTCCAATTTACTATTATTTCTTCCAAAGTGGATAACCTCACATTCGGTTGCATCAGTTGCTCAAGAAGGCACCACTACCTTCTCAAGGGCAACTAGGGATGGGTAATAAATGCTGGCCAGCCAGTGATGTTCACGTCCCATGAATGATTTTTAAAAAAACAAAGGCTTCCCATGCATTTCCTTCCATTGGATTAAATCAACCACTGTGCTGCAGATGATGTACAGTGTAGGTTTGGTTTGTCACATGGCAGTAACCACTCTGAATTCTTACTGCTCCACACAGTCCCTATTGTTAATAGAAGCCTAAAACCGTTCATGATGTGGAGATGTCGGCGCCGGACTGGGGTAAGCACAGTAAGAAGTCTCACTACACCAGGTTAAAGTCCAACAGGTTTATTTGGTAGCACGAGCTTTCGGAGCGCTGCCCCTTCATCAGGTGACTCACCTGAAGAAGGAGCGACATTCCGAAAGCTCGTGTTACCAAATAAACCTGTTGGACTTTAACCTGGTGTTGTGAGACTTCTTACTGTGAAACTGTTCATTTATCAAACGACGTGACTGGTTGGAAAAGTAGCAGCGAACCTGATGTATGGCAGGGATTTTTATGCATTGAAGATTAATCTGTCTTGGTGATATTCTAACTGTTGCTTAAGTGCTCTGAGTTTTCCAGCTTATATATTATTCACGTGATGTTTAATTGAACTTGTACATGTTTCACCGCCCCATCCCTACCCTGGACTTCCCCCAGTCGAATGTTTAAATAGAATCATAGAATCCCTACAGTGCAGAAGGAGGCCATTCGGCCCATCGAGCCTGCGCCGACAACAATCCCACCCAGGCCTTTTCCACTTAACCCCCACATAGTAACCTGCGACTCCCCCTGACACTAAGGGACAATTTAGCATGGCATTCCACCCGAAGCGGCACATCTTTGGAGTGCGGGAGGAAACCGGAGCAACCGGAGGAAACCCACAAAGACACGGGGAGAACGTGCAGACTCCACACAGACAGGTCCCTGGCACTGTGAGGTAGCAGTGCTAACCACTGGGCCACCGTGCCGCCATAAGTAATCATAGAAATCATAGAAACCCTACAGTGCAGAAGGAGGCCATTCGGCCCATCGAGTCTGCACCGACCACAATCCCACCCAGGCCCTACCCCCACATATTTTACCCGCTAATCCCTCTAACCTACACATCCCAGGACTCTAAGGGGCAATTTTTTAACCTGGCCAATCAACCTAACCCACACATCTTTGGACTTTCAAAAGTAAGCGCTAAGGGGAGAGAAAACCAAGTAGAATCTTACAAAAAGACTTCAAATAGTGATTCCTGTCAATGTTCACGGTTAAGTGCCCATTTCTTATCCTGTTAACAAACTTGCTGCTCTGATATATTTAAACTATATCCCTCTGACATTTGGATAAATAATGATTTTCTTAATCAAGATGGGAACGGTTTTCTTTGCCTTGTGATGACTCATCCAGTGGAGTTCCTCTTTGATCAGGAACTTGGTTTCCGTGAATCTATTTGAGCTGCAATGGCTTCTGACTGTTTAAAATTGTTTTAAATAATCTTGAGTTTCTGTGTGCCAGATTTTTCTATTCGAAAGTCTTGGCCAAATTTTAGAATCATAGAATCTCTACAGCGCAGAAGGAGGCTGTTTGGCCCATCGCATCTGCATCAACCACAATCACATTCAGGCCCTATCCCCATAACCCTTTTGCATTTAACCTAGCTAGTCCCCCTGACGCTAAGGAGCAACTTAGCATGGCCAATCCACCTAACACATCTTTGGACCATGGGAGAGACCACAAGATGTAGGAGCAGAATTAGGCCACTCAGCCCATCGAGTCTGCTCCACCATTCAATCATGGCTGATGTTTTTCTCATCTCCATTCTCCTGCCTTTTCCCCATAACCCCTGATCCCCTTATTAATCACGAACCTATCTATCTCTGTCTTAAAGACACTCAATGACCTGGCCTCCACAGTCTTCTGCGGCAAAGAGTTCCACAGATTCACCATTTTCTGGCTGAAGCAATTCCTCCTCATCTCTGTTCTAAAGGATCATCCCTTTAGCCTGAGGTTGTGCCCTCTGGTTCTAGTTTTTCCTACTAGTGGAAACATCCTCTCCACAGCATGACTGATGTAAAATCAATTGCCCACTTGCTTCTGTTCGGAGACAAGGTTGTGGCATCCAGGAACTGAACATCATAGAATCCCTACAGTGCACAAGGAGACCATTCAGCCCATCGAGCCTAGACCAACGACAATCCCACTCTATCCAGGCCTCGCAGTATCCTGTAAGTTTCAATAAGATCCCCCCTCATCCTTCTAAACTCCAACGAGTACAGACCCAGAGTCCTCAACCTCATATAACAAGCTCTTCATTCCAGGGATCATTCTTGTGAACCTCCTCTGGACCCTTTCCAGGGCCAGCACATCCTTCCTTAGATATGGGGCCCAAAACTGCTCACAATATTCCAAATGGGTCTGACCAGAGCCTTTTACAGGCTCAGAAGTGCATCCCTGCTCTTGTATTCTATCCCTCGCGTAATGAATGCTAACATTGCATTTGCCTTTCTAACTGCCGACTGAACCTACACGTTAACCTTAAGAGAATCTTGAACAAGGACTCTCAAGTCCCTTTGTGTTTCTGATTTCCTAAGCATTTCCCCATTTAGAAAATAGTCACTGCCTCCATTCCTCCTTCCAAAGTGCATAACCTCTTTTCCACGTTGTATTCCATCTGCCACTTCTTTACCCACTCAGAACCTGTCCAAGTCCTTCTGCAGCCCCCCTGCTTCCTCAATACTACCTGTCCCTCTACATATCTTTGTATCACCTGCAAACTTAGCAACAGTGCCTTCAGTTCCTTCTTCCAAATCATTAATGTATATTGTGAAAAGTTGTGGTCCCAGCACCGACCCCTGAGGCACACCACTAGTCACCGGCTGCCATCCTGAAAAAGATCCTTTTATCCCCACTCTCTGTCTTCTGCCAGTCAGCCAATCCTCTATCCATGCCAGGATCTTACCCTTAACACCATGGGCGCTTAACTTATTTAACAGTCTCCTATGCGGCACCTTGTCAAAGGCCTTCTGGAAATCTAAATAAATCGCGTGCACTGGTTCTCCTTTATCTAACTTCCTTGTTACCTCCTCCAAAGAACTCTAACAGATTTGTCAGACATGACCTCCCCTTGACGAAGCCGTGCTGACTCATTTTATCATGCACTTCCAAGTACTCCACGATCTCATCTTTAATAGGGAGCAAACTGGAACACCCGGAGGAAGCCCACACGGACACAGGGAGAATGTACAAACTCCACAGCACCAGGGACCTGGGTTCAATTCCGGCCTCGGGTGACTGCATGGAGTCTACACGTTCTCCCCGTGTCTGCGTGGGTTTCGTCCAGGCGCTCCTCCCACACTCCAAAGATGTGCGGGTTAGGTGGGTTGGCCATGCTAAATTGCCCCTCGCTATCAGGGGGACTAGCAGGGTAAGGACATGGGGTTACGGGGATAGGGCCTGGGTGGGATTGTTGTGGGTGCAATCCGGATGGACCAAATGGCCTCCTCCTGCATTGTAGGGATTCTATGATTCCATTCTATGATTAAGCAGTAATCGATCTGGAAATTTTGCAGAACAAAAATGCTAATCTTACTACCCAAACCATTGTGTTTTCATTTGCTTTAGGGGATATTCGACAGCTTCTGGTGTGGATTAAAAACAACTTGCTTAAAGAGCGGCCAGAACTTTTCATTCAAGGCGACACTGTGTAAGTTCAAGTTCAGTTCCCGATTCATTAGTGTCCATACCTGTGCGGTGTATGTGTACGCCTGCACTTGTACACACGCACACACACACACATGGCTCCATGAGTAACCCAGCCACAGAGACCGGACTGAAACAGACTGCCCTCAAATCTCATGTCTTGGCCTTTGTCTGGTTATTTGGTATCGGCTGGGGCACCACAATCGGCCTCAGTAACCCTGTACCAAGGCTGTATCGTTTCCCTTTTTATACTTCATGGCGTTGGTCAGGCTGCAGATGAATTTAATTTGAATTAAATTAAAGGTGGAATTTAAAACGGTGGCACAGTGGTTGGCACTGTTGCCTCACAGTCTGGTTCAGCCCATCCTCACCTAACGAAAGGGCAGCGCTCCAGAAACTTGTGCTACCAAATAAACCTGTTAGACTTCAACCTGGTGTTGTGAGACTACTTACTGTGCCTCACAGCGCCAGGGACCCAGGTCCGATTCCCGGCTTGGGTCACCGTCTGTGCAGAATCTGCACGTTCTCCCCGTGTCTGCGTGGGTTTCCTCCGGGAGCTCCGGTATCCTCCCACAGTCCGAAAGACGTGCGGGTTAGGTACATTGCCCATGCTAAATTCTCCCTCAGTGTACCCGAACGGGCGCCAGAGTGTGGCGGCTAAAGGATTTTCACAGTAACTGCAGTGTGAATGTAAGCCTACTTGTGACACTAATAAATAAACTTTAACTTTTTCAAACTTTTTATCATTTGCCTTTTTATACATTACGGCGTTGGTCGGCCTGTAGATGTTAATGAGTCAGGTCGTTGCTTTATGAAGATTGATTGAATTGGAATTCCTGGCCTGTGCTCACTGACACCGCTCGGTGTTATCGTTCTGAATCACACAGTTTCTGGAATATTCTGAATCACTGTTTGCTGAGCAGTCTTGGCTGGAAATCTGGGCTGACTTGTACAAAACTATGAAGAGCCAAAGAGTCTCCTCACCCCATGGGTAGAAATGATGTAATGAAAGCAGCCTGGCACTGTGCATTGGCACCAGTAACTTCACTGCCAACCCCGAGCCCAATCACAGGGTTGTTTCCAACGGGATTTTGTTTTTCTAAGTACCTTCTGTCCGCAGGAGGCTTTTCACTGAAGGAATGTTCCATTGTTCAGGGAGAAGAGGAACCAGCTGGGCTTTCCACCCACACGTCTTTATCTATCGACCATGAGGCACATTGTTGTGCAAGGCCCGAGATCAAAGATTGAGCATGATTCTCCCGTGGTTGAGTAGCCGGCTGCTGCTGAAGGATGGCCACTCAGCGAGGTCTTACTTCCACTCACCTTGGACCCGTGACCTTACATGGAGAGACGATGGCCTGGTGTATTATTGACCCCAACTCCACTCCGCCCCCTGCTCCCCTCGCCCCACCTTCGCCCCCAACTCCCCCCCACGGCCCAATTTCCCTCGCCCCCCCGAATCCCCCCTTGTCCCCCCGAATCCCCCCTCGCCGCCCCCGAATCCCCCCTCGCCTCCTCCGAATCCCCCCTCACCCCCTCGAACCCCCCCTCGCCCCCTGAATCCCCCCTCAACCCCCGAATCCCCTTTCACACCCCCGCATATCGACACACTCCCGGGGACCCCCCTGTAAAATATCGACACACTCCCGGGGACCCCCCTTTAAAATATCGACACACTCCCGGGGACCCCTCTAAAATATCGACACACTCCCGGAGACCCCTCTGTAAAATATCGACACACTCCCGGGGACCCCCCTGTAAAATATCGACACTCCCGGGGACCCCCCTGTATAATATCGACACTCCCAGGGACCCCTCTGTAAAATATCGACACTCCCGGGGACCCCCGCTGTAAAATATCGACACTCCCGGGGACCCCCCTGTATAATATCGACACTCCCAGGGACCCCTCTGTAAAATATCGACACTCCCGGGGACCCCCGCTGTAAAATATCGACATTCCCAGGGACCCCTCTGTAAAATAGCGACACACTCCCGGGGACCCCCCTGTAAAATATCAACACTCCCGGGGACCCCCCTGTAAAATATCAACACTCCCGGGGACCCCCCTGTAAAATATCGACACACTCCCGGGGACCCCCCTGTAAAATATCGACACACTCCCGGGGACCCCTCTAAAATATCGACACACTCCCGGAGACCCCTCTGTAAAATAGTGACACACTCCCAGGGACCCCTCTGTAAAATATCGACACTCCCAGGGAGCCCTCTGTAAAATATCGACATTCCCAGGGACCCCTCTGTAAAATATCGACACACTCCCGGGGACCCCTCTGTAAAATATCGACACACTCCCGGGGTCCCCTGTGTAAAATATTAGCACACTCCTGGGGACCCCCCTGTAAAATATTAGCACATTCCTGGGGACCCCCCTATAAAATATTGGCACACTCCCGGGGACCCCTGTAAAATATTAGCACACTCCCGGAAACCCCCTGTAAAATATTGACACACTCCCGGGGACCCCCCTGTGAAATATCAGTGCACTCCCTGCAAATATTGACTCAATTCCAATCTTATCTTCCCAAAGACCTTGCCAAGCACCCAGAGGGAAAAGCACAGCATCATTGTTTTACGGGGAACATTTTTAATAACATGCAACAATACAGATAACAAACTAATAAAGCAATAAATTTTGAGACTGATGAAAATAATAATCCCTGGATATTTATATCCATGACCAGGGTTTATCAGCACGCACTGTGGTAAGCTGCAGTGTGAAAAGGGATTGCTGCGTGGAGGCTCTCTGTTTGTCAGGGAGTCACACATAATTTGTGTTACATCAGGCCTGGTGACACATGGTGTCGGGGGTCAGGCAGCAAGGGGGAGCTGTGTGGCATGAATATTTAATGTTTCTCATTATTTTCCTTGCATCTTAACTGAGTATTTGTCATTAAGTTTGGTGGGGACTTGTTTGAAACGCGGCTTCATTTATAGGCCCCTTTGTACTGGATATTTATTTGTGCGTGGGTGCTTTCTAATTAGACTTGATTGAACTTTTAACCTGTAATGTTTAAGCTCTATCCTGCCGACAGCTTGTCCCCTTAAGGTCTCACCTCAGCCTTCATCAATGGTAAAGACACTGCGCTCTTAGCGTGCAGCGAGAAAATGCTCCAAACCCATCACCCTCCACCTCCCCCTAATCCCCCGTTCAATTATTGGTGCAATATTTAGTGTGACACTGAGCGTTATATTAGTCCCAGCTTTGATCTCTGGCCCCCTGTTGTTCTCGGTTAGCAGTAGCTGAATGGCCCAAGCTGAGGAGCAAGAATAATCACCCAGGGCTCCCGGTTCTGATGTCCACCAAGTGGAGGGCATTAGCTAGGAGGGGAGGTTGGAGAAACTTGGTTTGTTCTCACTGGAACGACAGAGGTTGAGAGGCGACCTGATAGAAGTCTACAAGATTATGGACAGAGTGGATAGTCAGAAGCTTTTTCCCAGGGTGGAAGAGTCAATTACCAGGGGGCATAGGTTTAAGATGTGAGAGGCAAGGCTTAGAGGAGATGTACGAGGCAAGTTTTTTACACAGAGGGTGGTGCGTGTCTGGAACTCGCTGCCGGGGGAGGTAGTGGAAGCAGATACGATAGTCACTCTTAAGGGGCGTCTGGACAAATACATAAATAGGATGGGAATAGAGGGATATGGTCCCCGGGAGGGTGGGGGTTTTTAGTTCACATGGGCAGCATGGTCGGTGCAGGCTTGGAGGGCCAAAGGGCCTGTTCCTGTGCTGTAATTTTCTTTGTTCTAAGTGACATTTACCACAAAGTGCCCGTTTGAATGAAGGATCTCATAGAAATCATAGAAACCCTACAGTGCAGAAGGAGGCCATTTGGCCCATCGAGTCTGCACCGACCACAATCCCACCCAGGCCCTACCCCCACATATTTACCCGCTAACCCCTCTAACCTACGCATCCCAGGACTCTAAGGGGCAATTTTTAACCTGGCCAATCAACCTAACCCGCACATCTTTGGACTGTGGGAGGAAACCGGAGCACCCGGAGGAAACCCACGCAGACACGAGGAGAATGCGCAAACTCCACACAGACAGTGACCCGAGCCGGGAATCGAACCCGGCTCGGGTCACTGTCTGTGTGGACATAATCTTGCATTTATTTGGCAGCTTTCACGACCTCAGTATGTCTCACAGTGCTTTACAGCCAATGAGATACCTTTTCAAGTGTAGTCACTGCGAGGGAAAAATGGCAGCCATTTGGCACACAGCAAACTTTCACAAACAGCAACTAGATAATTTGTTGTCGTGAGACTAAAAACGTAGTAAAAAATTTAAAATAATAAAAGTTAGGGGAGGCGGTGGCCCAGTGGTATTATCGCTGGACTATTAATCCAGAAATTCAGCTCATGTTCTGGGGTCCCGGGTTCGAATCCCGCCACGGCAGGTGGTGGAATTTGAATTCAATTTAAAAATATCTGGAATTAAGAATCTACTGATTTCCATGAAACCATTGTCGATTGCTGGAAAAACCCATCTGGTTCACTAAAGTCCTTTAGGGAAGGAAATCTGCCGTCCTTACCTGGTCTGGCCTACATGTGACTCCAGAGCCACAGCAATGTGGTTGACTCTCGACTGCCCTCCAAGGGCAACTAGGGATGGGCAATAAATGCTGGACCAGCCAGCGATGCCCATGTCCCACAAATGAAATTTTTTAAAAATGCCAGTGGGTCAGCCAGATTCTTTGGAGAGAAAAATGAGCCAACATTTCACAGAAGGTCATCATCCTGCAAATTAAACACTTATTTTTACCTTCGTAGATGCTGTCTGACCGGCTGAGTATTTCCAACCTTTCCTGTTTTTATTTCAGATTTCCAGTATCTGTGGTATTTTGCTTTTGTATGTGTTTTCAATGATGTTGGTTGATGGATAGCAATTGGCCGGACGCTGCAGAGAACTCCCCTGCTCCTCTTCACCAAAGTGCCATGGGATCTTTTACCTGAGATGCCTGTGGATTTACCTGAGGATGCCTGGAGTCTCAGCCAAAAGACGCCACGTGATGGTCCACATTCTGGTGTTCCAAGAGACAGCGGATACACTGGTTATAATCCCCCAAAGTTCCCTCGATTCTTGAATGACCCCGGTGGATTGCAATTTAGTAAATGCACGTTGCTGTCAAAGAAAGGAGGGAGGGAGAAAGGGGGAACTACAGGCCGATTAGGTTGATATTAATTGTCAGGAAAATACTGGAATCTATCATTAAGCAAGTTCTAACAATGCACTGAGAAAATCGTAACATTGTCATAGAATCAGAGAATTCCTACAGTGCAGAAGGCCATTCGGCCCATCAAGTCTGCACCGACCACAATCCATTTTGCCCTATCCTCATAACCCCAAGCATTTACCCTAGTTAGTTCCCCTGACACTCAGGGGCTATGTACCATAGCCAATCAACCTAACCCACACATCTTTGGACTGTGAGAGGAAACCCACGCAGACACGGGGAGAATGTGCAAACTCCGCACAGACAGTGACGCAAGGCCGGAATCGAACCCAGGTCCCTGGCGCTGTGAGGCAGCAGCGCTAACCGCTGTGCCACCGTGCTGCCTTTGTTAACCGTTTAAAACCTAGAGGAGAAATTTCTTCCCTCAGAGGGTTGTGAATCTTTGGAGTGCTCTACCCCAGAGAGTTGTGGCTGCTCCATTGTTAAGGCTGAGATATGACGTGGAGGTAGATTGTTAAGGCTGAGATAGACAGATCTTTGTTTACTTGGGGAATGAAGGGATCTGGGGAGTGAGCGGGGAAGGGGAGTTGAAGCCAAAGATCAGCCACGATCGTATTGGACGGCAGAGCGGGCCTGACGGGCCGAATGGTCTATTCCTGCTCCAATTTTTCATGTTCTTGCCTCTGAGAGTGCAGCACTGCCTTGGTACTGCCATGCAATGCCAGCCTTGGTGTGGCAGTCGAGTTAAGGCTAGATCAGGTATGGCTGTGATGTGCCCTCTTTGGAGGAGCATTCCAAACCCCCCTCCCACCCCCCCATCCCTCCTCACCACCTGGGCTCACAGAATCATCGAGGGATTGACGGTGGCACAGTGGTTAACACTGCTGCCTCACAGTGCCAGGGACCCGGGTTCGATTCCCGGCTTTGGGTCACTGTCTGTGTGGAGTTTCCATGTTCTCCCCGTGTCTGTGTGGGCTTCCTCCGGATGCTCCAGTTTCCTCCCACGGTCTGAAAGACGTGCTGGTTAGGGTGCATTGGCCGTGCTGAATTCTCCCTCAGTGTACCCGAACAGGCGCCGGAGTGTGGCAACTAGGGGTATTTCACAGGAACTTCATTGCGGTGTTAATGTAAGCCTTACTTGTGACACTAATAAATAAACTTCAAACTTTAATCCAAGGCTCGTGGTCCCCAGGGAAGTGGGACCCAGGATGAATCCGCGCTCTGAAGAGAGGCTGGAAAAGAACTGCAGATTGTCTGATTTTATATTTGTTGAGGTGTTTCTTTGCCAGATCCTACTCTGCTGTCAGAATGCACAGTGCGCTGTCGCAGACTCCAGATTCTGCCTGGCCCTGAGGAAACACTTTAAAATTCAGGGCACTGCGAACAGCTTGAAGTGTGCGACGCTGCTTCTTAGAGGAAAACAATTAAAGTGCACTGAAGATCAAACGGCTTTTCCAGCCAGCTCTGATCACTAACTGATGTACTGAAGCTTCCCCTTTGTGGACGTACTTTAAATTAATAGCTCCGATAGCATTTCCGAGTGTCACTTTAAGCATGCCTCTCCTCTGTCTGTGTGCACTGCTGAGCTCCCAGCTCACTTGTGTGGGATTTAGTGATTATAGCGGTGACTGTACAATGAATCAGGGGGGAAGTTGACTCTGGGGGTAGGTGCTGGCACCCACTGCTTGCCCACTGAGCACGGCACTGGGTCGAATGTTATTTTTTACTTGTGCTTAACACGGTTGCTGAGGAGCCTTTAGGAAGTGGGGAGAGGTGGGACCATTGGGAGGGGTGAGTTTGCAGGGATGTGAAGGTGGCAGAAATCTCTGCTACCGACGGAAGCAAAGCAAGGAAATGGTCCAGAGACAAAGGAATAGGAGACACAAGCTGAAACTTGGGGTCGCTGGAGGTTGTTGAGGTCGCGAGGGGCATGGATGTGAACAGGTTTGTACATGAGAATAATTATTGGGAGGATGTTATGGACAAAGCCTACAGTTCTCTGGTCACACCTGACCCAGTTCTGGTCATCAAGATACAAGGAGGGAGACGTTGAGTGTTGGCGGTGTAACTTCTCGCTGCAATAAAGCTGATTACAAGTGTCAGGGCATTGTTGTGCGAAAAGTTTGGAGCAGCTTGTAGTTGAGGAGGTCTCCATCTTACAGAGGTGTTTCTGTTCGTGAATGGAATGCAAAATGTTAATTCTGAAAACTAAACCAAGGGAAACGTCTGCTCGAACTAGTGAAAGGCAGATTCTGGACCGCTAATGGACTTCAGAATGGAAGCAAAAGCTCCAAGATTGTAAGAGACTGATGCGGCAGTGCAAGGACTTGTACAGGGTCTTTGGATGAATGAACTAAGAAGGAACATGATTGTAATCACGCGAGACATTGTGTTAAATGGATACAGCCTGAATGCGGTGGACGTAAGTTGAGGAGGAACTTCTTCACCCAAAGGATTGTGAATCTGTGGAATCCCCTGCCCAGTGAAGCATTTGAGGCTACCTCATTGAATGTTTTTAAGGCGAGGATTGATACATTTTTGAACAGTAAAGGAATTAAGGGTGAGCGGGAGGGTAAGTGGAGCTGAGTCCACGAAAAGGTCCGCCATGATCTTATTGAATGGCGGAGCAGGCTCGAGGGGCCAGTTGGGGCCTACTCCTGCTCCTAGTTCTTATGAGACCAATGTATAGGAAACGGGGAGCTGGTGTGAGTGAGGAGACAGTAATGAACGAACAAACAGGGCATCGTACAGGACAGGAATGTGGGGCTGGGGATATGACCTGCCAGGTTGAAAGATGGGTGAGGCTGAGGATGGGACGGGATGCGCGTAACAGCTTGTGCAGATTGGCAGCGGCCGGCGGAGTTTAGAAGAAGCTGAGGGAAATGGAGAAGCAGATGCTGGGCAAGTTGTTAAATATCTCCCCCGCAGCTCAGCTTCCCCAGTGAGGGTGAGGTCATGCCCACTGCAATGGCACCCGTTTAGGAAGTGAAATCCTATTGAGTAGGTCATTGTATTAAATGGATACAGCCTGAATGCGGTGGAGGGGGTGGGGGGGAGGCGCTGGCAGGAGAATGGGGGGGGGTGCCGCTAGCAGGAGATGAGGTCCGCCAGTGGCCCGCCTGCTAAATGCCACCAGCCATTAAGAGACTCAACCACACAGATTGGGAAAGACTATAGTTCATTCCAGACTTTGGCTGAGTTTGCTAATGTCATCATAGAATCTTGGAATCTCTACAGTGCAGAAGGAGGCCATTTGGCCCATCGAGTCTGCACCAACAACAATCCCACCCAGGCCCTATCCCAATAACCCCAAGTATTTTACCCACTTATCTCCCTGACACTAAGGGGCAATTTAGCATGGCCACTCAACCTAACCTTGCACATCTTTGGACTGTGGGAGGAAACCGGAGCACCCGGAGGAAACCCACACAGACACGGGGAGAATGTGCAGACTCCACACAGACAGTGACCCAAGCCGGGAATTGAACCCGGGTCCCTGGCGCTGTGAGGCAGCAGTGCTAACCACTGTGCCACCCATGCTCTCAGCCTGGGGCTGTGATTCGGATGCTAAACGTTACTTGGAGGGTTGGAGGTGGGAAACTCAGGACCCCCCCATCACTGTCCAGGATGGAAAGGTTGAGAGGTCTGTACCACAGTAGAAACAAGACTGGGTTTTGTGGTGCCTGGGGTCACAGATGAAGAATATTCTTTTGGGTGAAATATGAAAGAGTATTTTTTTTATATGAATTGAAAGGATGTGTGCATCGCTGGCTTAGGTTTAGCATATACTGCCTATCCCTAATTGCCCTTGAGAAGGTTGTGGTGAGCTGCTTTCTTGAACCTCTGCAGTTCATGTGGTGTCGGGACACCCACAGTGCTGTTTGGGAGGGAGTTCCAGGAATTTGACCCAGCGACGATGATAGGAACGATGATACATTTCCAAGTCAAGATGGTGTGTGACTGGGAGAGGAATTTGCAGTGCACCTTGTAGATGGTACACACTGCTGCCACTGTCCGTTGGTGGTGGAGGGAGTGGATGTTGCCACTCAAACGGGCTGTTTTGTCCTGGATGGTGTTGAGCTTCTCGAGTGTTGTAGCTGCACTCATCCAGGCAAGTGGGGAGTATTCTACCACACACCTGATTTGTGACTTATATATGGTGGACAGGCTTTGGGGGGTGAGGAGGTGACTTAGTTGCCGCAGGATTCCTAGCCTCTGAGCTGCTTTTGTAGCTACACTATTTATGTGGCTCGTCTAGTGCAGTTTCTGGTCAATGGTAACCCCCAGGATGTTGGTAGCGGGGAATTCAGCGACGGTAATGCTATGGCATATCAAGTTGCAATGGTTTAGATCCTCTCATGTTGGACATGGTCATTGTCTGGCACTTTTGTGGTGTAAATGTTACTTGTCACTTGTCAGCCCAGTCCTGGATATTGTCCAGGTCTTGCTGCATTTGGACATGGACTGCTCCAGTATCTGAGGAGTTGGGAATGGCGCTGAACATTGTGCAATCATCAGTGAACATCACCACCCCTGTTATGATGGAAGACAGGTGATTGATGAAGCAGCTGAAGATGGTTGGGCCTCGGACACTAACCCTGAGGAACTCTTGTGGAGATGTCCTGGAGCTGAGATGACTGACCTCCAACCGCCACAGCCATCTTCCTTTGTGCTAAGTGTGACATAAACCAGCAGAATGCTTTTGCCCTGATACCCATTGATTCTAGTTGCGCTAGGACTCCTTGATGCCACACTCGGTCGAATGCTGCTTCAATGTCAAGGGCAGTCACTCTCGCCTCACCTCTGGAGTTCAGCTCTTTTGTCCATGTTTGAACCAAGGCTATAATGAGATCAGGACTTGACCCTCAAAGTGAGCCTGAACTGAATGTCTGTGAGCAGGTTATTGCTAAGCAAGTGCCACTCGTCAGTGACCCCTTCCATCATTTGATTGACGATCGAGAGTAAGACTGGCCAGAAATTGGCTGAGTTGGATTTGTCCTGCTTTTTGTGTACAGGACATACCTGGGCAATTTTCCACATTGCCAGGTAGATGCCAGTGTTGTATCTGTACTGGAATATCTGGTGCAGTGAGTGAGAAGTCAGCAATTGCATGTGGACAATTGTGAGATAATTAATAAAATGATTTACAAGCTCCAGACTTCATAGAATCCCTACAGTGCAGAAGGAGGCCATTCAGCCCATCGAGTCTGCACCAACCACAATCCCACCCAGGCCTTATCTCCATAACCCCATGCATTTACCCTAGTCCCCCGACACTAAAGGACAATTTAGCACGGCCAATTTACCTAACCCACACATCTTTGGACTGTGGGAGGAAACCGGAGCCCCCGGAGGAAACCCACGCAGACATGGAGAGAATGTGCAAACTCCACACAGACAGTGAGTGACCCATGCCGGGAATCGAACCCGGGTCTCTGGCGCTGTGAGGCAGTAGTGCTAACCACTGTGCCACCGTGCCATCCGTCTTGAATATAAAGGTAAGGAAGTATTGTTGCAACTATACAAGGCAATGGTGAGGCCGCCTGGAGTATTGGGCACAGTTTTGGTCCCCTTATTTGAGGAAAGATGTAGTGGCATTGGAGGCAGTTCAGAGGAGGTTCACTAGATTGATTCCAGAGATGAGGGGTTTGTCGTATGAAGAGAGATTGAACAGTTTAGGCCGACACTCTCTGGAATTTAGAAGAATGAGGGGAGATCAAATTGAGGTATACAAGATGATCAAAGGTATGGATAAAGTAGACGTGGAGCGGATGCTTCCTCTTGTGGGGCATCCTAGGACGAGAGATCATAGTCTTGGGATAAGGGGTAGGAAATTTAAAACAGGGTTGAGGAGAAACTACTTTTCCCAGAGGGTTGTGGATCTGTGGAATTCGCTACCCCAAAGTGCAGTGGCTGTTGGACAGTGAGTAAATTTAAGGAGGAGTTAGACAGATTTTTAATTGGTGATGGGTTGAAGGGCTATGGGGAGAAGGCAGGAAAATGGGGATGAAGAGCATATCGGCCATGATCGAACGGCAGAGCAGACTCGATGGGCTGAATGGCCTTAATCTGCTCCTATATCTTAGGAACTCTTATGAACGTATGATGGAACACTTTCTGTCAGGATACAACCTATCATATTAACAGCTTGTGACCCACACACCAACTCTCGCCAGCAACCCGTCTGAGCTTGTAAAGTACAGTCTGAATGGCGGTCATTCAGAAAAGTGCAACAACTATTGGAAAAGAATCTGCAAAGGGTTGTGTCTATTGCTGTAAGGAAAAAAAAATTCTATTTTTTAAAGATAATTAGAGATGTTTTGAAACAGAATAAAAGTGTCTGAGTGCAAGTGTGCAAGAGTGCAAGCGAGTGTGTGTAAGACGTGCTGTCTGTCCTTTCCCCTCCCTCATTCATTTCAAAATCGCTCCTTTAAAAATGTTTCTCTCTGGGAATCACAGTCAAAGGAAGCATCCCGAATCCCTCCTGCAATCTTGCAAGCACTGTGCTCCAGAACTGCCTCAGATTAGCTTGTCTGGGAGTCTCTCTCCTACGTATAAAAAGTGCGTGGACTGATTTGATTTGATTTGATTTATTATTGTCACATGTATTGAGATACAGTGAAAAGTATTGTTTCTTGCGCGCTATGCAGACAAAACATACCATTCATAGAGTACATAGGGGAGAAGGAAAGGAGAGGGTGCAGAATGTGGTTACAGTCATAGCTAGGGTGCGGAGAGAGATCAACTTAATATATGGTAGGTCCATTCCAAAGTCTGATGGCAGCAGGGAAGAAGCTGTTCTTGAGTCTTGAAAACCTAAGGGGGGAAGGAAAGCACATTTAATATGCAGCCACAAGGAATTAGATACAGCACTTGGGGGCTAAAGGGATCAAGGGATATGGGGGAGTGGAGACGGGATCAGAGTATTAATCAGCCATGGTCATAATGAATGGCGGGCGGAGTAGTCTCAAAGGGCCGAATAGCCTACTCCTGCTTCTGTTTCCTGTGTATATTTCTGTGGAACATTGAGAAATAGTGGCTGCCCTGATGACTCAGAGGGTAAAATGTCCCATTATTTAAATACTGAGAAAGCCCTAGGTTTGAGCATCATCACTGTGCACCTTCCGGAGATGCTTGGCAAAGGCAGGCAGATGTAAATTGAAGTGAACCAATTGAGGAATTGATGGAACTGAACCAGTCTCCCCCTTCTCCCCTCCCCGGCAATTGATATAAATACTCATCCAGTCACTTGCACAGCAAAGTAGAAATGATCTTACCACGGAAGGGCACTTCCAAAAATAGCAACTTTTAAAGTTTATTTATTAGTGTCACAAGTAGGCTTACATTAACACTGCAATGAAGTTACTGTGAAAATCCCCCAGTCGCCACACTCCGGCGCCTGTTCGGGTACACTGAGGGGAAATTTAGCACGGCCAATGCCCCTAACCAGCACGTCTTTCGGACTGTGGGAGGAAACCCACACAGACACGGGGAGAACGTGCAGACTCCGCACAGACAGTGACCCAAGCTGGGAATCGAACCCGGGTCCCTGGCGCTGTGAGGCAGCAGTGCTCACCACTGTGCCACCGTGCCGCCCCAGTAAGATCACATAAGGCGCTTGCACTTTGATCAGCTGAGATTTGCACACGCATGAGGAGGTCCGACCGCAAAACCAACGAGTCACCACTCAGTGCAGAGCGAAATATCAAATACGAAAATATCAATATAATTCTGTCCAATGCATGCACTCTGAATGCTGAACTGGCTGAGTTTTAAGCAAGCTTTTAGGGTTAATATTGTCCCGACTTTTCTTTTGATAAATGTTGGCACGTTAGCAAGGCCCAACGCGTGATGTCCATCCCTAATTGCCCCTTAACTGAGTGGTTTGCTGGACTGTTTCAGAGGGCAGAGTTAAGAGTGAACCACATGGGTGAGAGTCTGGAGTGACACGGAGGCCAGACCGGGTAAAGTTGGCAGGTTTCCTCACCTCAGGGGCATCAGATGGGTTTTTATAACAATTAATGATAGTTGTCATTGTCGTCATTACTGAGACTGGCTTACGTGCTGGGACTTGACCCCAGTGCAGCCTGTGACATTACCATTACATGACATCGCCCCATGTTTTTGCTAATACTCAAATGGGAGGGAATAATGGGATGGTTTTTGACACAGTTCCAATACGTTAAGGTCATGCACCCAGCTCACCAACCTCAACATATCTACAGAGCAGAGAGCTGGGAAAGAAACTTGATGCTGAGTGGCATTGCAAAACTCCAGGCTTCAACTGGATGCCACACAGTCAATAACCAAATCTTTGTACTGCGATAGCTTTCAAATGCATTTGCCAGGTAATAATCCAGCATATAAATACCTTGGCCAACACTCATCCCTCAAGCAGCACCACTTTGAAAAACAAATGAACTGGTAGTTCATCTCATTTTTGTTTGTGGGATCTTTCTGTGCACAAATTGGCATTGTGTTTGTCTAACTCTCAGCAATGACTGCACTCATAGGATTCATAGAACCCCCTACAGTGCAAAAGGAGGCCATTCAGCCCATCGGGTCTGCACCAACAACAATCCCACCCAGCTCCTATCCCCATAATCCCACATATTTACTCCGCCAATTCCTCTAACCTATGCATCCCGGGACACTAAGGGGCACTTTAGCATGGCACCTCTTTGGACTGTGGGAGGAAACCGGAGCACCCGGAAGAAACCCACACAGACACGGGGAGAATGTGCAAACTCCACACAGACAGTGACCCAAACCGGGAATCGAACCCAGGTCCCGGGAGCTGTGAGGCAGCAGTGCTTGCCACTGTGCCGCCTCAGGTACTTCCTTGGCTGTGAAGTCCCTCGGGCAATCTGAGGATGTGAAGGGCGAAAAACAAATGAAAGTAAATTCAATTTTTTTCTTTACCTCCTCCGTTGATATGGAATTCTTACTGATTGGCCTGTCTTTCCATGGATCTAATACTGCGCCTGATGACCACCCTGCTGTGAAATGCGTGTGTCTGGAGGTCAAGGAGAGACTGCAATGTGAAGCCTCCTGTAGTTGATAACCCAATGGGATTTGGCTATTGAGACACACCAGTGAATGAGGGCCAGTTGGGTGGGGTATGAAACCGTAATCTGTCGGAGAACCAATAGCTGGAAAAGATGGCAATACTGACAAAGGAGAGGTTTTGTAAAAGCAAACTGAGGTTGGGCTGGGGGAGGGTGGGAAATCGAACAATATTATGGAGTTAGATTTTTGATGCTAAATTAATTAAAACAAGTGATGACCATTACAGAATCCCTACAGTGCAGAAGGAGGCCATTCAGCCCAGCGAGTCTGTACCGACCACAATCCCACCCAGGCCCTATTCCCGTAACCCCACACTAGTGTCAATTTAGCATGGCCAATCAACCTAACCCGCACATCTTTGGACTGTGGGAGGAAACCCATGCAGACACGGGGACAAAGTGCAAACTCCACACAGATAGTGGCCAGAATTGAACCCGGGTCCCTGGCACTGTGAGGATTTTCCCCATGCAGGATTTACAGAGTTAACTTTGAATAGCGGTATAATTTTGTTTTTTAAAAACCCAAAATATATAAACACTGATGAAATGGGTTACATTTCCCATCCAGTGCTACTATATTCACCACTCCAAGCAATGAAGTGACATACCCGAGTACTCACCACGCACTACACAAGATGACGGTCAAGGAAAGACCCCTTGATCCATCAAAGCTCAGCCTGATGGTTTATGCGCCGCAGCTGGACACTTCCCAACTCCGCTCACTGTGGACCATCCCCTGGGAGAGACAAAAAAAAAAGAACCACAACAAAACATAAGAGAAAACGCTGGAAAATCTCAGCAGGTCTGGCAGCCTCTGTAAGAAGAAAATAGAGCTGACGTTTCGAGTCCAGATGACCCTTTGTCAAAGCTTTGACAGATCTGGATTCGAAACGTCAGCTCTTTTCTCTCCTTACAGATGCTGCCAGACCTGCTGAGATTTTCCAGCATTTTGTCTCTTGGTTTCAGATTCCAGCATCCGCAGTAATTTGCTTTTTTATACAAAACATCGTCGCCAGATTCCCTTCTAACGCTCTGGGGTGAGGGGATCCAATCCAACCCCGGGTGATCGCAGGAACTTGGGCGTTATCTAGAAAGACACTTGACTTTTGTAGAGTGCAATCTCTGACCGCCCCCCACCCCCCCGGCCACATCACGATTGTGTGTTCAAAGCCATGTCTCCCCGTAGAAATCGACGATATTGCATTCATGTTGGGGGCAAGGACTCATCTTGGAAACTCACTGCCGTGAATACAGACTTGACAAAAAAAGGAAGGCTTGTAAAGCAGTTTGTTTAAAAGTTGTGATTGCAGCTTTAGCTTCCCTGGAATTAGATTTGATTTGATTTATTATTGTCACACGTATTGGGATACAGTGAAAAGCATAGTTTCTTGCATGCTATACAGGCAAAGCATACCGTTCATAGAGAAGGAAAGGAGAGGGTGCAGAATACAGTGTTACAGTCATAGCTAGGGTGTAGAGAAAGATCAGCTTTAATATATGGTAGGTTCATTCAAAACTCCCATGGCAACGGGGAAGAAGTATTGCTAGGGGAAAGTCTTTAACAGTCCAGTGATTGTTGGAGGGGGAGGGGCTGGGGAGAGAAACGCCAGACTGCAGCGAGAGCAGATGACGGTGCAGTTTACAATACTCTATGCTGCGAATGGCAGCCTTTTCTGTTTATCAGTGGTTCTGTTGCTCTGACTTCCCCGGGGCAAGGGAACACCTCGTCAGCCATTCCGCTGGTAACATTCTTTGAGTTTTGTTAACCAGATGTGTAATCCAACAACTGGCATTTATATAGTGTCTTTATTGGCGATAAATGCCCCAAAGTGTGTCGCAGGAATGGTGTGGGATAAAATTTCACACCGAGCCACTGAACAAACTTGCAGAGAAAAAAAGAGACAAGTTGTCAAAGCTTTCTGTTTTGCACTCATCAGGACAAATGCAGGAATACCAAATTTCAAACACAATGAGAAAAAGGTGCTGATTGGTTGGCATGTCAATTCTCATTGAGGCCGATCCCTTCAAAACTTGACATTCTTGCATCTGAACTGCTGGGTGCCAAATGAAAAGCTTTTTTTTCAGCAATACTCAAGTGCTATGCTACCAAAAAGCTAACTGAGAAAATATATCGGACAAAGTGCCCAAAAGCTTGAAAAGCTTGGTCAATGTTTTTACGGAGTGTCTTGAAGAAGAGGTGGAGAGGTGTAGGGAGGGAATTCCAGAGCTCAGAGCTTTGACAGCTGAAAGCACAGCCACCATTGTCAAAGACGTAAATATCGGGGCTAAAGGCCTACATTGGAGACGCGAAGGAACCTCTGGCTTGTGGGGCTGGGGGGGGCGGTGCGGGGGGTGGGTTACAGAGATAGAGGGAGGCGTGGAGATTGCAACCAAGGAATTTGCAGAGTCATTGATCAGCACGTACAGAGCTGAGGAGCGAATGGGATTCGGTGTGATGTTGCAGACTTATGGAAGAGGAGAAATTGGAGGATGAAACATGGAAAGACAACCAGAGGGAGAGTTTTGGAATCATCAATCCCAGATCTAACAAAGGCTGGGATGAGAGTTTCAGCGGAATTGTGGTTAGCACTGCTGCCTCACAGCGCCAGGGACCTGGGTTCAGTTCCAGCCTTGAGTGACTGTCTGTGTGGAGTTTTACGTTGTGTCTGCTCCGGTTTCCTCCCACACTCCAAAGATGTGCGGGTTAGGTGGATTGGCCAAGCAAAATTGACCCTACTGTCGGGGATAAATACATGGGGTTACGGGGATAGGGCCTGGATGGGATGGAACATAACATTAGAACTAGGAGCAGGAGTGGGCCATCTGGCCCCTCGAGCCTGTTCCGCCATTCAATAAGATCATGGCTGATCTTTTCGTGGACTCAGCTCCACTTATCCACCCACATAATCCTTAATTCCTTTACTGTTCAAAAATGTATCTACCCTTGCCTTAAAAACATTCAGTGAGGTAGCCTCAACTGCTTCATTGTTGTCGATGCAGGCTCAATGGGCTGAATGGCCTCCTCCTGTACTGTAGGGATTCAATGTGCTGAGGCAGGTGTGGGTGATGTTAGCAGTCGTGACCTGGTACACTCGTATCAGGGTCAAGTTAATGACTGAGTTTTTGAAGACCGAGCATCATCTGCCCAGGGAGAGGTGTGGAGTCACTGACACGGAAACTGTCTGGAGGGGAGTGAGGAAACAGCCTGAGATATTTAGTTAGAGGACTTTTCTACTTATGAGGTACATCGTACATGCAGGAATTTCACACTCTGTTTAAGTATCTAGAGCTAACCACTGAGCTACCAGTGACTATTCAATAGGTAAAGAGTTTGAATCCCACTGCACAAACATAGACACAAAATCTCATTTGCCCATTTTATTCCTGGTGGCAGTCTTGCCCAGGAGCAGGTAATTGGTGCTTCTTCTACCCTCTCGGTCAGGTGTTAAAGATTCCCCCCCGGCACTATTTCATGGAGCAGGGAGTCCATCCCGGTGCCCTGGCCAATATTAATCCTCCCACTGACACAGAAATATCGGCCATTCCTTCACAGTCGCTGGGTCAAAATTCTGGAATTCCCTCCCGAATGGGTCAACCACACAGCACGTGAACTTTCAAGAAGGCAGTTCACCACCACCTTCTCCAAGGGTGGCACGGTGGCACAGTGGTTAGCACTGCTGCTTCACAGTGCCAGGGACCCGGGTTCAATTCCTGGCTCGGGTCACTCTCTGGGTGGAGTTTGCACGTTCTCCCCGTGTCTGCGTGGGTTTCCTCCCACAGTCCAAAAGACGTGCTGGTTAGGGTGCATTGACCACGCTAAATTCTCCCTCTGTGTACCCAAACAGGTGCCAGAGTGTGGCGACTAGGGGATTTTCACAGTAACTTCACTGCAGTGTTAATGTAAGTCCACTTATGACAATAATAAATTTTAAAAAGGGCATAAATGCTGGTCTAACCAGTGACGCCCATGTCCCGTGAATGAATGATCTAGTCATTGGTCACCTTGCTGTCTGTGGGAGCTTGCTGTGCACAAATTGGGCTGCCTTTCTTCACAAAAGTGGTTGCAGGTCAGAAGATTTAATTGGCTGTGCAGCCCAGCGATGGAGAAAGACACAAAGTTGATCGTTCAGGGGTCCATTGGGGGAGGACTGCTTGCAATGTTTACTGTCAGTGGACAATCTGTCATCTTACAAATAGGTTAGGAGAACATCTAATATTTCTAACAGATACAAACATGAATATTTAATATCCAAAGAACACTCCCCCCACCTCCACACACACACACACACACCGACAGGAAAAGGGGTGTTGATGCCAGTGGGAGAGAGAGGAGCAGAAATCCGCACATGGTGGAGTTGTGATATTTTCCTATTAGCGGTCAGGCACTGTGTGTTTCCCGCTGTCCCTTTAACCCGGTCCTCCCTTCCCCGCCTGTGAACGCTGGCTCGTCCACGGATGTTTTAATATATTCAGCAGCAAATTCATGGCCCCCTTTTTATTTGAGAAATTGTAAATTCTAAAGGGCGAAGCCATCCCCTCCACCGCCCCGAAAAAATAACTAGTTTGACACAAGAAGTGGGCAAATTAAACATTCGGACGATTGGGTGTTGCCGTGTTCACAGATCCGTACTTTCTTGTTGTCGCAGAGACCAGTTGGCCCTGTTTACAGTTCAGATATTAACCCGGGAAATGTAAAAAAATGATGTGAAATTGAGCGATAAATTAAGTTAAGAGTATCTGCGACAAACACACAATGCCCCTTATATACACACACAATATAATGTCCCTTATATACACACACAATATAATGCCCCTTGTACACACACATACACACTATAATGCCCCTTGTACACACATACACACTACAATGCCCCTTGTACACACACATACACACTATAATGCCCCTTGAACACACACACTATAATGCCCCTTATACACACACACACACACAGTATAATGCCCCTTGTACTGTACCGAGTGACTGACCTCGCTGGCGTTTGCTTCTCTTTCAGGAGGCCGGGTATCCTGGTTCTGGTCAACGATGCCGATTGGGAATTAATGGTTGGTATTCGCCGATTTCGCTAATAAACCTGCGTGGGGGAGGGAGGGAGGAGGGCGGGGGGGGGGGGGGGGCGCAGGTGGCGAGAGGGTCCTTAGAAAGTTTTTTTTTAAATAAAAGGGGACACAGCCACAACAGAATGGCTTGTGATCGTCTTCCAATGTGGTTTCCTGTAAAGGGGGAAAATAAAGCTTTTCCCCTGTAGGTGAGGAATGGATAAAGCTTTCCCGCCCCCCCCCCCCCCTTGTAGGTAAGAGGGAATAAGGTCTTTTCCCCCTTATAGGTAAGGGGGGAATAAAGCATTTCCCCCTTGTAGGAAAGAGGGAATAAGGCCTTTTCCCCCTGTAAGTAAGAGGGGAATAAAGCATCCCCCTGTGCGTGAGGAATGGATGAAGCTTTCCCCCCCTTGTTGGTAAGGGGTGGATAAAGCTTTTCCCCCTGTAGGTGAGAATGGATAAAGCTCCCTCCCCCCGCCTTTCCCTACAGAGCGACCTCTGCTCAATGATGATACAATTATGACATTTCACAGCTGAAGCAAAAAGGAACCAGTTCAGAAGGGTTTTTGCCTCTCCCCCCCCCCCCCCCCCACCCAGTTCATTTGACTCCGGTGAAATATTTATTTTGACATCTCCAAGTACCTCTTACCTTAAAAGTAAAATATTCTGGGCACAATCAACTTGTGAGGGGCGGGACAGAGAGTGAACATTCTGACACCAAAATAGTATCGTTACTCCATTCTGGACAAGCGATTAGAAACCGGAATCGTTGTTTTGATGAACCCGCTCGTCCCTTTTTAAAAAAAATAAAAATATAATTAATGACCAGGAACATCCCTCCATTTTATCCAACCGGGTAGAAAATGGCTGGTTTGAGGCTGAATGGAATTAGAGTGAATTTTGTTTTGGTGGGAGGGAGTGACATGTATCTAGTCTTGTTTCAATACTCCCCTCCCTTTTCCTCCTCTTTCTGGGCTCCACTCTCCTCGATTTCTGGTGGGATTCCCCCCCCCCCTCCCCTCCCTCCTCACCAACCCCCCCTTCCCATCCTGGTGGGCTGCTGTCTCTCAGGGAGGTTCAAGTCCAATTTAAAAGTTGGGGAGTTGAACCTTCCGCCCAATCTTGAGGTGACAACCTTTTTTTAAAAAAAAGTCGATGAAAATTGGAAAATAACGAGAGTTCGTTCTTGAGAAACGAGTCCGGGGAGGGAGGGTGTGTGTGGGAAATGTGCCCCAATAATTTTGTTTGGGGGGGGGGGGGGAATAATGCGAATTTGACTTGAAGTTTACCAATGCATTGGGTGAACGAAGAGAGCGGGAAACTGGTGCGACAAGGAAACCAGAGCAGAAATGTTCAGCGCAGAAACTCCAGAGGAAAAGGGGTCCACCTGGGTCTACTGGGCGAAGGCGTTGTTAACGAATGGTTTGAAATTCAGGAGTGCGAATGATCGGGGTGGGGGGGGGGGGGGGGGGGGGGGAATTGTTAGATTTTGTGAATTGTGAACGGGATTTCTCCCTTCCCACAGTTATCTTTGTTTTTTTTGTGTGTTGTGTGTGTCTTGGACAGGGTCAGTTGGACTACAGACTGGAGGATCAAGACAATGTCGTGTTCATATCAACTTTGCACGGGGGTTAAAAGAGACATTTAACGGGGCGGGGGGAGGGGGAGGTGGAAAATGATAAGAGATGAGATATTTCTCTTGTAACGTGGCTCCTCAAAGTGATGACATCCCCAGCCTGCAGGTTATCCGGATCCATTCCTGGAACATACAAATAAATCTCTTTGACCCCCGCAGTACACAGGGAACAGAGGCCGGACTGAGAGAGCGAGAAAAAGAATGGGTGTTTCAGTATAAATTTTTGAGCTGTGGAATAAAAAAAAATAAGCTTCTCTGATCCTTAAAGTCCTTAATCTCTACTTTAAAAAAAAGTAATTCCGGCATATTATGTCATATAATATTGTAACATCACATGGTTTAACATAATCGAGTCAGTGCACCGAGAACTGAGATCTCTCTCTGAAAATGATGCCCCTACCGCTATTCCAATCCTAATCATTTCCTTTGATAGTAAAACTGAAGTGAAATCATGATTCTGGGGTGCGAATGTTGCGCCCCATTTACCTTTTTCGCTCCTGGTATGTTTCTGAAACGTTCCCTCGACCCACCCACCCCCAAAAAAAAACTAATTTGTAAACGAAGGAGTGGGAAATGAATGGACCCTTATTTTAACCCCCCTCCACGAGAAGAGGTATCATCCAAGACCCCAGTGAGTGAGGGGAGAATTCTTTAAACAAACCTTCTCCTCTGAGTTCTGGGGCTCGAATCGGCGGCGCAATATATATGAAGCTGAATATTTCTAACCCTAACTAACTCTTTTAAACTATATTATAACACACACCATTGTAAATATATTATAACAACAATTTAAAAATTCCCTATCGGAGACTGGCAACGCCTGTTAAAGACTAGTTTCAGGGAAGGTCAACCCTGAAATACAGAATCTGTATGAGATTCAGGGGGTGAAGTTCCTTTTAATAATAATATTACTCATGTCTCAATGTCAATACTGGCTGAAAAATAAGTTATTGGGGGAAAATAAAACACGAGGGGAGGAACAGGTGCGATTAAGTTTTGCACCAACGTCAGAATATTTTATTATTTTGCAAAAAGATTATGTGCAGCTCACATTGCGAGTCACAACGTGAACGTCCTTATTGCAAAAACAATTTTTTTTTAAAGTTGCTTGTTTGATACGAAGACGCGTGTTGGAAGCAAAAGCAGCAATCTGCCGATCATTTAAACCGAATTTTTAACCTGGCTTTAAATTTGTAAAGGAATTGAATGAGGAATCATCTAAGCGATATTTTACACTGGAATGGGTTCTTTTTTTAAAACAAAAATTGCCCCTCTTTCACATTTAACACTCCCTCCCTCTGAGAGAAAATAATGTAAACACGTAAAGCATAAACCAGCCTTGTTGTCTGCTGTCTCAGACCCTGTGTCCGTTCGCAATTTACCTGATCGTTCGTTACCCCTTGTCGCCACTTCTCCAGTTCTCCAGGCGTGGGTTTGCTTTCCAAACAAAAAAAAATTGACAAATCCCAATGGTCCTTTCTTCATAGGGAGGTGTATTCAAGGTTGGGGGGGAGGGGGTTTCACCGGCTTCAAGGTGTTCTCATTTAAACCTGCTTGCTCGATTTACTGAACCCCCCCAAAAAAACTGGCTTGTTTAAAAAAAAATTAAAAATACACCAAAATATTTGTTTCCTGGTATTTTTTTTAAACATCACTGCGGACGGAAGACGAATGTGAAAATCCAGCTACGGATGTCCATCTACAATTCTCGGGGTCCGACTTGGAAAAACACAAGAATTGCGTTTGGACAATCAGCAGCGAGAATTTCTAGATTTTTCCCCCCTCTCTCTCTCTTCCTCCTGAAGGCAGCATCTCCTGTCTTCAATACATCCCTCTTTCTCTCTCTCTCTCACACACATATACGAAATAACATTTACAACGGATCTTTTGACCAACGCAACGGAACCGGGAGATGCGGGGAGAACCCAAATTGCCAACCATGTCTCCTGGAGTACACTGCGGGGCAATTTATAAACACAGTGGCGCGGCTGGACATGCATCCATCCCGTCTTGTTGTTCGGCATGCAGTGAGGAACCGCATTGTCCCTACCACCATTTATTTCTGCGCCAGATCAAGTAAACTATATATATTTTTTTAAATGCTGACTTTTCTTTCTCTCTCTGCCCTGCGTTTAAAATAAAGACATTTTTTTTCTCGTTTGGGAGCGAAAAATAGATACAATCCGTTATCTGAGTACCAAAGGTAACATCGGTCATAATTGCAGCAATATTTATATGCGCAGAGACAGACACACACACACCTCGCAGATACACACACACTGTAACATGCTGCTAAAAAAAAAAGAGGGGGGAAGAGAAGGAGGAGGTTTGCTTCCTTCTCCGTTCAAAAAACTATCGGTATTCCGTCCTCTTCCTTCCAGCTGAGAGAGGCTCCTAGTCTTTTGGAAGGCTGCTGTGGGGAAAGGCTGAAGGCTGTGTCTGCATTCCACACTGTGCTCGGCTGCCCGACTTGAACTGGAAAGCGGGGTTTCTCCTGTGAGCTGATCCTCTCCCAACACCACCCACCCCTTCCCCCCCCCCCCCTCCCCTCAACCACCCCCCTGCCATCCCTCCCCCTAACAATAAATGTATAGTGACCACAGCGCAGAGAGAGAGCGAAAAAAGGCGATTGTCTTCAATTGGCTCTGAATTTGAATAACACCACGGGGTGATAAATGGGCATTGAGGTAATGAATCTGTACAATCTCTATAGCAGGGAACAGCAGCTGGGAAATATCCAGTCAAAAAGCCCACTGAAAAAAAAAATATCTTTGCATAAAACTCGGGCCTTTATTCTATAGATATGTGTGTGTGTGTCTATTTATATAAAAGACACATCTGTTCCGTTCAAAAATAAAACTTGTGCCTCAACAAACAGCTGCAACGTGGCGAAGATTGTTATTTATTTCATTTTTAAAAGTTAATCATATCAGAATAAATGCTTGGCCTTTTTTTTTTAGCCCAAGCTGCACGTATCTTTTAATACTTAAAAACAAGAAGTTTTAGATGCAATGGACACCTTCTCCGGGAAGCACTTGCTTCCAAAAAAAACCCCCAAAATTCTGCTGTTAACAATTACTGCATTTGGGACCGGTTGAGATGTGATTATACAATCACACAATCCGCAATTGGATATCAGCACAATGCTCAGTACATGACAACTTTATCCGTCTCTTAACGCGGGTCCCCTTTTGCAGGTAAATGTCGACATCTTTAAACCGTTCTGGGACTTTCAATTTATTATTATTATTTTAAAAAATTTATCAGCCAGTCCATGAATTATTTTTTTTTAAATTTAGGACTGACTTCTTTTGTATTTCTTCTTGTTTTCGTTTGTATGGGACGCTGAAATCTCGATCCCAAGTGTTTCTTTTTAAATATATATAAAAAATCGGTATGAAGTTATGTCCCTCGTCAATAACTTTCTGTGGACCGCACGGATCACAGTTGATTGCAAATTAAATATTTAATCCTTGACTCAGCACGAATTCCCCCCCCCCCCCCCCCAAACGAATTACGAGATCGCATCAATGTTGGATCATTTCGTACGAAGGGGGGGAAAAAACGTTCCCCTTTTTCCCAGTGCCTTATCCCCTCCCACTCCCCCACTTTGTGAGTATGTGTGTGTCAATGTATTTTGGAAGGCGAGATTTCTTGGCTCGCTCACACAAGTTGCCCGGCAACAGAAAACCAAAAAGGACAAATGTAACCAATCCGAAGATAAAGAATAAGATTTTCTTGACGTCTGACCCTTTTAAGAGAACGAGGGGGGAGGCAGGGGTTGGAATAAACAAACCCCCTACAGTCATAAAACCTCGCAGCCCCCCCTGTGGCGCACACAGCTCCCTCAGTTTAACTTCTAAATTCCACTCCCTGCTCTGGCCTACAGGTGCATTTCCAGAATGTATATATATATATATATATATTCAACACGGAAACGTTAACAAGTGCAAATTTTAAGCAGAATGCATCAAGCCAAGCTGAGGTCACTCAGCCCATTGTCCCTCTGCCAGCCCATTGAAGGAGAAGTTCTCCAGTTTACGTACCAACCGTCTCAAGGACTGCTTCTTCCCTGCTGCCATCAGACTTTTAGACTATAAGACACAGGAGCAGAATTAGGCCACTCGGCCCATCGAGTCTGCTCTGCCATTCAATCATGGCTGATATTTTTCTCATCCCCATTCTCCTGCCTTCTCCCCATAACCCCCGATCCCCTTATTAATCAAGAACCTACCTATCTCTGTCTTAAAGACACTCAATGACCTGGCCTCCACAGCCTTCTGCGGCAAAGAGTTCCACAGATTCACTTTTGAATGGACCCACCTTATATTAAGCTGATCTTTCTCCACACCCTAGCTATGACTGCAACACCACATTCTGCACCCTCTCCTTTCCTTCTCTATGAATGGTATGCTTTGTCTTTATAGCGCGCAAGAACCAAGACTTTCCAATGTATCCCAACACGTGACTATAATAAATCAAATTAAATCAAACTTCGCCCCCACATTTACTTATTTTGACTGCCAAACAGCGTTAGGCACGATATTGAAACAGGAACAGCAATAACAAACAACATCAGACAACACACACATAGAAATCACACTCATGTTTCTGACAAGTCTTTCAAAAGTTTTCAGCACTCAGAACAAAATCAGACAACGAGTGTCGACAATTCTTACAATTGGGGAAGGGGAAAATATGTCCCAGTAACTTCCAGAGTTAGCAAGACCGCGGTAAAACAGTTTGAACGGAATTTGAATAGGCGAACTATTTCACATCAAAAACCAGGGCAATTGACTGATAACTTGGATTAAATAAATGCACAGAAAGAGAGAGAGAGAGATTGGCTGTGTTGATGCAACCACAAATTAAACTTATCTTAGTGTGACTCAAGTTTTTTTTAAAGGAACGTTTCAGCTCCTGGACAGAAGCGGAATATTTCAAATGTCTCCCAGGATTCTGCTGCTCTGAAGTTGGCCTGTTCACGAGCTAAGGCGTTTCTTGAAAGAGAGTTAGATTCGCAACGCCTTCAAGCAGGATTTACCGACCTTGGAGCATCGCCTTCAGCGTTACTGTCGGGGAGGGAGTGGGGGTGGGGGGTGGTCTACATAGTGTTTTGTTTTGCAGAGATTTCGCAATTCAAATTCGCAGCCAACTCTCCACAGAACCACGCTAACCGCGGGGAAAGGGTCTGTCTGCTATCAAAGCAAAAATATATATTCGTATAATAATAATTGGGAGATCTTTAGGTTGGTCGCTGAGAAAGATAGGCTTACCTTCTGGGTCAATGCTGCCAAGGCATAACCAGCAAGTAATTCACAAAGTCACAGCCACACTGACACTTGTCTTCCCAAAAATAATACACCTTATTGGCCTGCAAGAGACAACACAACTTTGTTTCCTAGCTATCCCAGCCACTAAGGGCACATGGTTCATCGTATTGGACTGACATTTTTTTTAGAAAAACATCTTTTCTTTTATCAGTTTTAGTTCCTCCCAGTTTTACATTTTGAGGCGACTTTCCGTTTGGTTTTTTAAAAAATCTATATTTTATCACTTTTGAGTTTGCACCATCACCACCCGCCCACATTTCGATACATTCCCATGTTTTATTGGAGTTTTTGGGGATTTTCCTGTTATTCTGAGTGGGACCCTTTTATAAACATATTTAGAGTTGGGGGGAAAGGTGTAGGGGGGGCATAACCATCCCTTAGAGTTGGGGGGGGGGGAAAGGTGTAGGCAGGGGTGGTGGGGACATAACCATCCCTTGTCCCCAGTCACTCCCCGCCGCTTGTTTGCCCCCAGTTTCGATTTCGTTTCTTTTTTGTTGTTGTTGGAGGCGAACCCTCACATCAGGAAATCAACAAGATCCATCGAAACCCCATTCTGGGTTGTTGTACGGGGTGGGGGGAGGAGGAGAGGGAATGGTTCTCCGAAAAAAATATTCTAATAAAATAAACCGAGGGAGCAGAAACGCTTCGGCAGCAGCGGTGAGTCGGGATCTTGCTCATTTGTCCCAGGGAGAGTGGTGACATTCCTAAATAGGGGTGAATAAAAGTGATGAAATGAAAGGGTGGCACAGTGGTTAGCACTGCTGCCTCACAGCGCCAGGTTGATTCCAAACTTGGGTCACTGTCTGCGTGGAGTCTGCACGTTCTCCCCGTGTCTGTGTGGGTTTCCTCCGGGTGCTCCGGTTTCCTCCCACAGTCCAAAGATGTGCTGGTTAGGTGGATTGGCCATGCTAAATTGCTCATAGAAATCAGAGAAATATTATAGAAACCCTACAGCGCAGAAGGAGACCATTCGGCCCTTCGAGTCTGCACTGACAACATTCCCACCCAGGCCCTATCCCTGTAACTCCATATATTGACCCCACTAATCCTTCCAACCACATATCCTGGGACATTAAGGGGCAATTTATCATGGCCAATCCACCAAACCCACACATCTTTTGGACTGTGGGAGGAAACCGGAGCACCTGGAGGAAACCCATGCAAACACTGGGAGAACGTGCAAACTCCACACAGACAGTGACACAAGCCGGGAATCGAACCCTGGTCCCTGATGCTCTGAGGCAGCAGTGCTAACCACTGTGCCACCCGCTCCCTAGTGTCGGGGGACATTGGGTTAATGTATGGGGTTATGGGGATAGGGCCTGGGTGGGAATGTTGTCGGTGCAGATTCGATGGGCCAAATGGCCTTCATCTGCTCTGTAGGGATTCTATGAAACCAATAGAACACGGGAAATGTTGGAAAAACTCAGCAGGGCTGGCAGCATCTGTGGAGAGAGAAACAAGAGTTAACGTTTGAAGTCCCAAATAAAGCTCTCTTCTACGTAACAGAATAAAAGCGAATTGAAAGCGATGAGCCTGTTTAAAATAAAAGATTATACTTCTCCTTCGAATGTCCTTTAGGGAAGGAAATCTGCTGTCCTTACCTGGTCTGACCTCGATGTCACTCCAGAGCCAAATGTCCTTAAACGTTCTTAGGGAAGGGCAATAAATGCTGGCCCAGTCAGCAACACCCACATCCCATGAATAAATGAATAAATAAAAGCAAATTACTGCAGATGCTGGAATCCGAAACCAAAAGGGAAAATGCTGTAAAATCTCAGCAGGTCTGGCAGCATCTGTAAGGAGAGAAAAGAGCCGACGTTTCGAGTCCAGATGACCCTTTGTCAAAGCTCATGATTCTAGCATTCTATGGTCATGTTCCCAAATGCCTGTTCTACTCCCCAGTTTCCGCTATTCCAATGACTAAATAAAACCTGGAGAATTTGAGACAGATGTTTTTACAGGATGTAGCGATAGAACACTGGAACTCACTCCCTAAACTTCTCCACCTGTCTCCCAGTGTAAGACTTTTTTAAAAAAGTTTTAAAGTTTATTTATTAGTGTCCCAAGTCAGCTTACATTAACACTGCAATGAAGTTACTGTGAAAATCCTCTCATTGCCACACTCCGGCGCATGTTTGGGTACATTGAGGGAGAATTTAGCATGGCCAATACACCTAACCAGCACGCCTTTCGGACTGTGGGAGGAAACCGGAGCACCCGGAGGAAACGCACAGAGACGTGCAGACTCCACATAGACAGTGACCCAAGCTGGGAGTCGAACCCGGGTCCCTGGTGCTGTGAGGCAGCAGTGCTAACCACTGTGCCACCGTGCCATCCCACTGCCTGCATAATCTAGATTTTGAGCATTTTCTGTTCAGATTATAAGCTTAAATCCTAGCTCAATTTGACCAAAACGGAGGCTGAGGGGAGACCTGATAGCAGTCTACAAAATTATGAGAGGCATAGACAAGGTGGATAGCCAGAGGCTTTTTCCCAGGCTGGAAGCATCAATTACGAGGGGGCACAGGTTTAAGCTGAGAGGGGAAAAGTTTAAGGGAGATGTACGGGGGAGGTGTTTAACACAGAGAGTGGTGGGTGCCTGGAACGCGCTGCCAGAGGAGGTGGTGGAGCAGCCACATTAGGAACATTTAAGAGGCACCTGGATGGGTGCATGATTAGAGAGGAAATAGAGGGATACGGACCGAGTAAGGGCAGAAGGTTTTTTTTTTAGTTTAGTTAGGGCATCATGTTCAGCATGGGCTTGGAGGGCCGAAGGGCCTGTTCCTGTGCTGTACTGTTCTTTGTTCTTTGTTCCTTTTGGGCATCTCTCCCAGTATCAAATCTTGCTTTGTATCGCTCCTGTGACAGTGCCCCTGGGACCTTAGACTATATTGAAGACGCATTTTAAATGTTATTCCACGTGTTTGAAGGCCCCTCGACTGAAAATACATCAATATGAAGTTAATTGTTAAAGATTGGGGACAGGATAAACTTTTTTCTACAGAGCAGCCTGTGGACTGGAATTAATGATTTAAACAGGAGACTGTGTCAACATTTGAGAATAAGCTCTTAGACAAAAACAGAAACAAGGGCACTGGGAGTAGAACAGGCATTTGGGAACATGACCATGGAATCATAGAATCCCGACAGTGCAGAAGGAAGCCATTTAGCCCATCGAGTCTGCACCCGACAACAATTCAAACCAGGGTCAATTTAGCAGGGCCAATCACCCTAACCCGCACATCTTTGGAAACCGGAGCACCCGGAGGAAACCCATGCAGACACAGGGAGAATGTGCAAACTCTGCACAGTCACCCAAGGCTGGAATTGAGCCCGGGTCCCTGGCACTGTGAGACAGCAGTGCTAACCACTGTGCCACCGTGCCAACCAGGGCTCACATAGAGGATAAACACCAACACGTATTTGTAGGGCTGAAGGGCCTTTGTCTATGTTTGTGATTTCTATGGAGGTTTTTGGTTAGCCGCTGTTTGTTAATGCTCCACTTTCGAAGCTGGATTTAATATGTATTTCTAGCACCCGGGTTCTTTTGGAACACAAACAGAACACGCCGGAAAATCTCAGTGGCTCTGACAGCATCCGTAAAGAGAGAAAAACAGAGTTAAAGGTTCGAGTCAGACCCCCTCCTTAGAGCTCCCCCTTTTGGTTTCACTGTGGGTCGCCAAAAGCCATGAATTTCCAGAATTGAAGATTTAAAGCAGTTTATTTTGGAAATGAGGCTGTAATATGTAGCAGAGTGAGATCCAGAACAGCGCTGCCCACTGATGGAGCAAGACAACACTTGCTTGGGCAAGTGACAGAAAAGGCCGGAGGAATGGCCAGGCAAAGAAACCTTCATCAGAACTGGAAACCAGGAAAATAAGATGGAATGTGTTTGTGCATTGGAGACATTGCAGTCAACACATCTGGAACAGCAATCTTTCTGCTATGTAGTGAGCACATCTGGGACAACAGTCCTGGTGCTATGCAGCCAACACATCTGGAACAACAGTCCTGGTGCTATGCAGCCAACACATCTGGAACAACAGTCCTGGTGCTATGCAGCCAACACATCTGGAACAATAGTCCTGGTGCTATGCAGCCAACACATCTGGAACAGCAATCTTGCTGCTATGCAGTGAGCACATCTGGAACTGCTGGTCCAAGACTATGCAGTAAGCACCTCTGGAACAGCAGTCCTGATGCTTTGCAGTGAGCACATTTGGAGCAGCATTCCTGGTGCTATATAGTAATCACAGCTGGAACAGTATTTCTGCTTCTATGCAGTAAGGACATCTGGAGCAGCATTCCAAGTGTTATGCAGTGGACACATCTGGAACAGCAGTCCTGGTCCTGTGCAGTAAGCACAACTGGAACAGCAGTCCTGATTCCATGCAGCCAGCATTCCATTTTCAGCCTCATAAAGTCCCCTGATTAACACATCCATCACATGAACCTATCTCACATTTGCAGTGTCTGCATACTTCACCTGACTGACTCAAGCATCACATTCACAATGTAGCAGCAATCGCAACTAAACACGGGGAACTTCCCAATAAACACATATCTATTTCATCAACGAAATGGAACAATCAAATAATGGGAAACAAGTTTGCAAAGTTATCCATTTTTAACAATTTAAAATGATATTTCATCTACTCTACTCTCCGTATTATCCCACCCAAGAGAAACGTGCGAAGGATCAGTTGAACACACGCAGCAAAAATAGCCTCTGTTTGGAGCTTGTTCCAGGACAATATTTAAATGGTGCTTTCAGTGGTGTTGTGCAGAGGCTGTTTAATTAGGAGATGTATCTGCCTGCCATTGCTCACTGATGTACAAGGAGTACATCATCCTCACTGCTGGGCAATGTACAGTGTTTTATCAGCCTGGTTTGATGGAACACAGCACTCAAGTACTGCACTGTACACTGTACATTCACACAGACACACAGAGACACACACACTCACACAGGCACATATTCACACAGACAGACACACACACACACTCACACAGGCACATATTCACACAGACAGACACACACACACTCACACATTCTCACACACTCACTCTCACACACTCACACCCACACGCTCACATACACTTAGAAATCTTAGAAACCCTACAGCACAGAAAGAGGCCATTCGGCCCATCGAGTCTGCACCAACCACAATCCCACCCAGGCCCTACCCCCATATCTCTACATATTTACCCACTAATCCGTTTAACCTACGCATCCCAGGACACTAAGGGCAATTTTAGCATGGCCAATCAACCTAACCCACACATCTTTGGACTGTGGGCGGAAACCGGAGCACCCAGAGGAAACCCACACAGACACGAGGAGAATGTGCAAACTCCACACAGACAGTGACCCAAGCCGAGAATCAAACCCAGGTCCCTGGAGCTGTGAAGCAGCAGTGCTAACCACTGTGCTACCGTGCCACTCTCTCACACACACTCTCTCATACACACACTCACACACACTCAATATTGTCTTTTCATTTCATTCATCGACCCTGACTGAATCATCCAGCCCAGTAACTGTGGATTGTGCTCCAGAGATTTGGATCTCTGGGAAACTCCGTTTCAATCCTGCAACTGATTCACGATTAGATGACTTCAATTGCCTTGAAGTTTATTTATTAGTCACAAGTAGGCTTACATTAACACTGCAATGAAGTTACTGTGAAAATCCCCCAGTCGCCACACTGTTCGGGTACACTGAGGGAGAATTTAGCATTGCCAATGCACCTAACCAGCACGTCTTTCGGACTGTGGGGGGAAACTGGAACACCCGGAGGAAACCCACGCAGACACTGGGAGAACATGCAGACTCTGCACAGACAGTGACCCAAGCCGGGAATCGAATCCAGGTCCCTGGCGCTGTGAGGCAGCAGTGCTAACCACTGTGCCATCGTGCAGCCCCCGTCTTGTGTGGGAGAGCTGAAACAGTCCCCTTCAAAATCCAAATCAGTATCAAGTAAGTCTGTGTGATACTATTTATAATCGACCTGAAGTTGGCTATTCATCTCATCAAAGATCAGCCGCCCTCTGGTATCAGTATTAAGTATTGCTGAGATGGAAAACTCTTTAACGTTGGTCATCTCCGTGTCAAAACTAAACTGACCACCGTGCACGTACAGCTTGCGGGAGATTGCAATGTTGTTGTACACTCCATTCCAGATTTGCAAACTACTGTTGATCTCTATAGTTCTGTATACAAGATAACCAACCTGTGTTTGAATGTTGCCAAAACAAAACTCACATCAACCCACACCTGGTCAAGCAAAAACTCCACCTCTCATATAGGTTAAAGGAGGCACACATTCTCACACTCATTCTCACAAACATTCACACTCATTCTCACAAACATTCACACTCATTCTCACAAACATTCACACACATATTCTCACAAACATTCACATTCATTCTCACAAACATTCATACACACATTTTCACACACATTTACACACATTCACTCACACACATTCACACACATTCACTCACACACATATTTGCACATTCACACAAACATTCACACACATCGTTACACATTTTGTCACACACATTCACACAGAATTCTCACACATATTCACTCACACATTCACATGAATATTCTCACACACTCACAAACATTCATTCACACATTCTAACACATACATTCTCACAAACATTCTTACACACACACACACAGTTACACACAGACACTTGACTTCCAGTTCCTCCATAACTCTCCTCTATGTCTGCCATCTCCGCCAGTCCCTCTGAGATCTTTGCTTTCCTCTAACTCTGACCTCATGACCATCCCCAGTTTTAATCACTCCATCACTGATGGCCATCCCTTCCATTGCCTCGACCCCCAAGCATTGAATTCCCTTCCTACGCCTCTCCGTCTCTCTACCTCACTTTCCTCCTTTAAGACACTCCTTAAAATCTACCTCTTTGACCAAGATTTTGATTATCAGTCCTAATATCTCCTTTTGTGGCTCAGTGTTACACTTCCCACTGCGTCGGAAAAGCAGGCAGCATAATCAAGGATTCCACGCACCCCAGACATTCTCTCTTCCACCTTCTTCCGTCGGGAAAAAGATACAAAGGTCTAAAAAGACTTATCAACTGACTCAAGAACAGCTTCTTCACTGCTGCCATCAGACTTTTGAACGGACCGACCTTATATTAAGTTGATCTTTCTCTATACACTAGCTATGACTGTAACACTACATTCTGCATCCTCTCCTTTCCTTCTCCCCAATGTACTCTATGAACAGTATGCTTTGCCTGTATAGCGCGCAAGAAACAATACTTTTCACTGTATCCCAATACATGTGGCAATAATAAATCAAATCAATTCAATTCAATTGTTTTATAATTCTCCTGTGCCCTGCAGTGGTTAATTATTATCAATGGCACTATCTCAATTCAAGTTATTGTTGTTATTTTGCTATCTTAGCCAGCTGACTGCATTACTCCCCCCATCCCCCACCTCACCTCCCCCCCCGCCTTCCCCCCTCCCCGCCCCACCCCCCCTCCCCACCCCGCCTCCCCCTCCCCACCCCGCCTCCCCCTCCCCTCCCCGCCTCCCTCCCTCCCCGCCTCCCCCCTCCCCACCCCGCCTTCCCCCTCCCCACCCCGCCTTCCCCCCTCCCCACCCCGCCTTCCCCCTCCCTGCCCCGCCTCCCTCCCTCCCCGCCCCACCTCCCCCTCCCCGCCGTGCCTTCCTCACTCCCCGCCCCCCCACCCCACCTTCCCCCTCCCTGCCCCGCCTCCCTCCCTCCCCGCCCCGCCTCCCCCCTCCCCATCCCGCTTTCCCCCTCCCCGCCCCGCCTCCCCCCTCCCCACCCCCCCTCCCCATCCTGCCTTCCCCCCTCTCCCCACCCCACCTCTCGTTGAGCTTCTTGCTCCCGATTCACTATCTGGTGATTCCTGTTGGAAACTCATGCAACTACCCAGTGAAGACAGGATAGCCTATGATTATGATGCTTCCCACAGCCGAATATCCTGATAACACTCGCTGACTGCCAGCAGCACAGCTGCTTTAGCGAGGGTGCTGGGGCACTCAGCATCTGTGACACTCGGTTTGATTTGATTTATTATTGTTACATGGATTGGTAAACAGTTTGTTTCTTGTGCGCTATAATGACAAAGCATACCGTTCATAGAGTCCCTACAGTGCAAAAGAAGGCCATTCACCCAATCGAGCCTGCACCGACAACAATCCCACCCAGACCCTATCTCTGAAACCCCATGTATTTACCTTGCTAGTCCCCCTGACACTAAGGGGCAATTTAGCATGGCCAATCCACCGAACCCGCACATCTTTGGACTGTGGGAGGAAGCTGGAGCACCCGGAGGAAACCCACACAGACACGGGGAGAATGTGCAAATTCCACACAACAGTCACCCAACACCGGAATTGAACCTGGGTCCCTGGCTCTGCGAGGCAGCAGTGCTAACCACTGTGCCACTGGGCCTAGCACTGCTCCTCACAGGGACCCAGGTTCAATTCCAGCCTTGGGTAGAGTACACAGGGGAGAAGGAAAGGTGAGGGTGCAGAATGTAGTGTTACAGTCATAGCTAGGGTGTAGAGAAAAATCAATCTAATATGAGGTAGGTCCATTCAAAGTCTGACAGCAGCAGGGAAGAAGCTGTTCTTGAGTCGGTTGGTTCATGACCTCAGACTTTTGTATTTTTTTCCCAACGGAAGAAGGTGGAAGAGAGAATGTCCGGGGTGCGTGGGGTCCTTAATTATGCTGGCTGCTTTGCCGAGGCAGCGGGAAATGTAGAAGGAGTCAATGGATGGGAGGTTGGTTTGCGTGATGGATTAGGCTACATTCATGACCTTTTGTAGTTTTTTGCGGTCTTGGGCAGAACAGGAGCCAGACCAAGATGTGATACAACCAGAAAGGATGCTTTCCATGGTGCATCTGTAAAGGTTTCCAGCAGGTTAACAGGGCAGGAAGAGCTTGCAACTTATCATGTTCTCAGGACTTCCCAATAAACAGCCGGCTGGTGTGCAGTCGGGTTTGTCAAACGTAGTGAATAAACGATTCATCGGGTCTGGTTTTTGTCTGTGTTGGTCGGGGGGTTGAATGTTGGTGAAGGGAAGCTAAGCTCCTCTTTTCCATTCCACCGAGGAACAAACTCGCCTCACTGCCCAATAACTCCTCAACATCGCACTCACCTCTCCATCTTTCCAACCTCCCTGGACAGCCTGGTTCACACACTCACTCCCCGCTGTGTGAAATACACAACCGCTTTTCATCGCTCCCCCCCAGTGGCAGGGGTGGGAGTAACGAGAAAGCTGCCACAACTGGAGCATCTCACTGTTACAATTTACATCGCTCTCCCTCCCCATCCCAATCTTCTTTCCTCTTGAGAACATGATATTTCCTTGTTTGGATTCTAAGGGCAGTGACTGCCTCTGCAAGTGGCCATTTTTCATGTGTGGGTCTAAACTTTGAGCTTAAGCTATTTCACTAGGGGAAGCATCACAGCCCATTCTAACCTTGTCCTCAGCTGACCACCACCATCCGCACCCATCTTATCCTGCTCACGGATGCTTGGTTCGGGTTCTATCAGGGTCACTCAGCTCCTGACCTCATTACAGCCTTGGTTCAAACATGGACAAAAGAGCTGAATTCTAGAGGTGAGGTGAGAGTGACAGCCCTTGACATCAAGGCCGCATTCGACCGAGTGTGGCATCAAGGAGCCCTAGCAAAACCGGAGTCAGTGCGGATCAGAGGAGAAAACCCATTACTGGTTGGAGTCATACCCAGCACATAGGAAGATGGTTGTGGTTGTGAAGGGTCAGTCATCTCAGCTCCACGACATCTCTGCAGGAGTTCCTCAGGGTACTGTCCTAGGCCCAACCATCTTCAATGACCTTCCCTCCATCATAAGGTCAGAAGTGGGGATGTTCGCCGATGATTGCACAATGTTCAGCACCATTCGCAACTCCTCAGATTCTGAATCAGTCCATGTTCAAATGCAACAAGATCTGGACAATATCCAGGCTGATAAGTGGCAAATAACACTCGTGCCACACAAATGCCAGGCAATGACCATCACCCATAAGAGACACTCTAACCACCGCCCCTTGACATTCAATGGTGTTACCATCACTGAATCCCCCACTGTCAACATCCTTGGGGTTCCCATTGACCAGAAACTCAACTGGACTCACCACATAAACACAGTGGCTACAAGAGCAGGTCAGAGGCTAGGAATACTGCGGCGAGTAACTCACCTCCTCACTCCCCAAAGCCCGTCCACCATCTACAAGGCACAAGTCAGGAGTGTGATGGAATACTCCCCACTTGCCTGGATGGGTGCAGCTCCAACAACACTCGAGAAGCTCAACACCATTTATACTGAGCCCACTGGAATGACTCAGGTCTCATGCCTGCTCTGCGTCTATATCAGAGAGAGGGACCCACTCCTGATTTTGATTGAACGAGTCTGATTGGGAAGGTGTGTGGTGAGCAGAGGGAGGCAAAGATCCTGTCCCGGTGAAAGAATCATAGAATCGTAAACAGAAAAGGCTGGAAAATCTCAGCAGGTCTGACAGAATCTGTGGTTCTCCCTGTGTCTGCGTGGGTTTCCTCCGGGTGCTCTGCTTTCCTCCCACAGTCTGAAAGATGTGCTGGTTAGGGTGCATTGGCCGTGCTAAATTCTCCCTCAGTTTTACCCGAACAGACGCCGGAGTGTGGTGACTAGGGGATTTTCACAGTAACTTCATTGCAGTGTTAATGTAAGCCTACTTGTGACTACTAAATGAACATAAACATAAACCTAAATACAGCCAATGTTTCGAGTCAGGATCCAGACGCGAAACGTTGGCTCTATTCTCTCTCCACAGAGGCTGTCAGACCTGCTGAGATTTTCCAGCATTTTCTGTTTTTGTTTCAGATTCCAGCAGCTGCAGTATTTTGCTTTAATCTTCGAATCGGAGAATTTACAGCCCAGAGGGAGGCCATTCAGCCCATTAACTCTGCACCAACTCTCTGACAGAGCGTCACACCCAGGCCCGATCCCCATATTTACCCTGCTCACCCCCTAACCTACACATCCTGGAGGGGCCATTTAGTCTGGCCAAACATCCTAACCCCACACTTCTGTTGTCACCTGACAACATTCAATGCTGGGCTCAGACCGACAAAATGGTCACTGAGCTTTGTGTGGACACTCAATGGACACACCTCCATTGTCAGAGGAGGGAAGCTGGAGACAAACAATAACTTACACCGCTCCAAGGGAAACAATATTGATCTGCCCCCAAGTGGAGGAAACCTCTATCATGAAGCCATTCTGCCACCTGGTGGCCTTGGTCAGAAATGGCAGCTGCATCAGCGTCACGTCCCCAGAGTTTAAAAATCTCCTGTTTCCAGCAGGGAATGATTCACTGAGGGCCAGTCGAACCCACGGTTCACATTCAAGACCTCAACCTTTCAGCCCTTTTCCCATGTGAAGAGCGAGTAAAGAAGGCAAATGGTATGTTGGCCTTCATAGCGAGAGGATTTGAGTATAGGGATAGGGATGTTTTGTTGCAATTGTGTAGAGCGTTGGTGAGGCCACAGCTGGACTTTTGTGTGCAGTTTTGGTCTCCTTATCTGAGGAAGGATGTCCTTGCTATAGAGGGAGTGCTGCGAAGGCTGATTCCTGGGATGGCAGGTCTGTCATATGAGGAGAGACTAAGTCGGTTAGGATTATATTCACTGGAGTTTAGAAGAGTGAGAGGGGATCTCATGGAAACTTTGTAAAATTCGAACAGGGTTAGACAGGGTAGATTCAGAAAGAATGTTCCCGATGGTGGGGGAGCCCAGAACTAGGGGCCACAGTTTGAGGATAAGGGGTAAACCTTTTAGAACTGAGATGAGGAGAAATTTCTTCACCCAGAGGGTGGTGAATGTGTGGAATTCACTCCCACAGAAAGTAGTCGAGGCCAAAACGTTGTCTGATTTCAAGAAGAAATTAGATCTAGCTCTTGGGGGATAAAGGGATCAAGGGATATGGAGGGGAGAGGCAGGATCAGGACATTGAATTTGATCATCAGCCATGATCAAGATGAATGGTGGAGCAGGCTCGAAGGGCCGAATGGCCTCCTCCTGCTTCTAGTTTCTATGTTTCTATGAGTGTAACTGTTGCCCGGGACTGTAACACACATGTAAGAGTGCATGTTGCCACAGCAACTCAGACTCTCTGAGTGAAGTGTAACACACGGCAGCACCATCAGAGGCCTTGGTGAGTCTGGAGAAGTGAAGTTGGATTTTGTTTTGTGCAGGAACGCTCTTCAGAACATATTAAAAGATTGTGAATGTGTGTTTTCTTTTCAATTGACTCAGAAACTGACTATGATTCCCCGGAATTACAAGCAAATGGTGTTGTTTAAATGTTATTCTCTGTCAGGTAAAATTGGGTTACTCCCAAGCTATGGAGCGGAGGATGATTTAAATGTTTATTTATTGCGATCAATCCATTTTCAGTCGTTTTCATCAAACTGCACCAAGTTTTATAAAGTTTATTTATTAGTATCACAAGTAGGCTTACATTAACACTGCAATGAAGTTACTGTGAAAATTCCTTAATCGCCACACTCCGGTGCCTGTTCAGATACACTGAGGGAGAATTTAGCACGGCCAATCCACCTAACCAGCACATCTTTTGGACTGTGGGCGGAAACCAGAGCACCTAATCTGATGTGATTTGATTTGATTTATTATTGTCACATGTATTAACATACAGTGAAAAGTATTGTTTCTTGCACACTATACAAAGCATACCATTCATAGAGAAGAAAAGGAGAGAGTGCAGAATGTAGTGTTACAGTCATAGCTAGGGTGTAGAGAAAGATCAACTTAGTGCGAGGTAGGTCCATTCAAAAGTCTGACAGCAGCAGGGAAGAAGCTGTTCTTGAGTCGGTTGGTATGTGACCTCAGACTTTTGTATCTTTTTCCCGATGGAAGAAGATGGAGGAGAGAATGTCCGGGGTGTGTGGGGATCCTTGATAATGCTGGCTGCTTTTCCGAAGCAGCGAGAAGTGTAGACAGAGTCAATGGATGGGAGGCTGGTTTGCGTGATGGATTGGGCTACATTCACGACCTTTTGGAGTTCCTTGCGGTCTTGGGCAGAACAGGAGCCCATACCAAGCTGTGATACAACCAGAAAGGATGCTTTCTATGGTGCATCTGTAAAAGTTAGTGAGCAGACACGGGGAGAACGTACAAACTCCACACAGACAGTGACCCAAGCCGGGAATCGAACTCGGGTCCCTAGCGCTGTGAGGCAGCAGTGCTCACCACTGTGCCACCTTGCCACCCTAACTTATAACTTCACACTTAAAAACTGGCGATGTAAAATTAACCAAACTGTAATTACAGCCTCTGTACAACTGTAGCGCTGCAGCACCTCAACTGAAGGTGAACGAGTTAACAGTGTGGGGAGATTGTGTGTGTGTGAAAGTAGGTGAGTGCAGTGGAGTTAACAAGAAGCATTGCGGCTGTGGGACCTTTGGTCTATCATAGACATATATATGTCACATATTCTCTATGAATGTTAAGAGTTGTGATTACCAGAATATTTGGGGTCAACTGGATATTTGACCATTCCATTGACTCTGTCTCCACTTCCCGCTGCCTCGGCAAAGCAGCCGGCATAATCAAGGACCCCACGCATCCTGGACATTCTCTCTTCCACCTTCTTCCATCAGGAAAAAGATACAAACATCTGAGGTCACGTATCAACCGACTCAAGAACAGCTTCTTCCCTGCTGCCATCAGACTTTTGAATGGACGAACCTCGCACTAAGTTGATCTTTCTCTACACCCTAGCTATGACTGTAACACTACATTCGGCACTCTATCCTTTACTTCTCTATGAACGGTATGCTTTGTCTGTATAGTGCGCAAGAAACAATACTTTTCACTGTATGTTAATACATGTGACAATAATAAACCAAATCAAATCAAAAATTCTCAGTGAAAGAAATATCTCACTGATTGAGAATTACTCATGATTCATATTTAAAAAGAACATTACAAATTGGCCTAATATCTAATTACAATAGAAATAGAAGGTCAGGAAGCCTTTGGAACATCCTCCTCCATTCGATAAAATCATGGCTGATTTATTACCTCAGATACATCTTTCCACACTATCCCCATGTCTCTTAATTCCAAACTTCTATCGAGCTCTGACTTGAATATACACAATGGCAGAGTATCTAGATGAGTAACGATCTAGATGACGGGACTGGGAGCATTCTGGCCAAGTTTGCCGATGATACAAAGATAGGTGGAGGGGCAGGTAGTATTGAGGAGGTGGGGAGGCTGCAGAAAGATTTAGACAGTTTAGGAGAGTGGTCCAAGAAGTGGCTGATGAAATTCAACGTGGGCAAGTGCGAGGTCGTACACTTTGGAAAAAAGAATAGAGGCATGGACTATTTTCTAAACGGTGACAAAATTCATAATGCTAAAGTGCAAAGGGACTTGGGAGTCCTAGTCCAGGATTCTCTAAAGGTAAACTTGCAGGTTGAGTCCGTAATTAAGAAAGCAAATGTAATGTTGTCATTTATCTCAAGAGGCTTGGAATACAAAAGCAGGGATGTACTTCTGAGGCTTTATAAAGCACTGGTTAGGCCCCATTTGGAGTACTGTGAGCAATTTTGGGCCCCACACCTCAGGAAGGACATACTGGCACTGGAGCGGGTCCAGCGGAGATTCACACGGATGATCCCAGGAATGGTAGGCCTGACATACGATGAACGTCTGAGGATCGTGGGATTATATTCATTGGAGTTTAGGAGGTTGAGGGGAGATCTGATAGAAACTTACAAGATAATGAACGGCTTAGATAGGATGGACGTAGGGAAGTTGTTTCCATTAACAGGGGAGACTAGGACGCGGGGGCACAGCCTTAGAATAAAAGGGAGTCACTTTAGAACAGAGATGAGGAGAAATTTCTTCAGCCAGAGAGTGGTGGGTCTGTGGAATTCATTGCCACAGAGGGCTGTGGAGGCCGAGACGTTGAGCGTCTTCAAGACAGAAATTGATAAATTCTTGATTTCTCGAGGAATTAAGGGCTATGGGGAGAGAGCGGGTAAATGGAGTTGAAATCAACCATGATTGAATGGTGGAGTGGACTCGATGGGCCGAATGGCCTTACTTCCGCTCCTATGTCTTATGGTCTTATGGTCTTATGGTATCTCCTGCTCTCTGAGGTAGAGAATTCCAAAGGTCCCCAACCCTTTGAAGAAATTTCTCATCATCATTTTTTAAATTATTCATTCGTGGGACATGGGCGTCGCTGGTTGGCCAGCATTTATTGCCCATCCCTAGTTGTCCTTGAGAAGGTGGTGGTGAGCTGCCTTCTTGAATCTTCTTCTTGAATCTTGCCATTGGGTTGGCCCACAATGCTGTTAAGGACGGAACTCCAGGATTTTGACCCAGCGACTGCAAAGGAATGACGATATATTTCCAAGACAGGATGGTGAGTGGCTCGGAGGGGAACTTGTCCTACTTGGCTGACTTCTTTTCCTGAGGATATGTGCGCCGGGAATCGAACCTGGGTCCCTGGCACTGTGAGGCAGCAGTGCTAACCACTGTGCCACCGTGTCACTGGAGGTTACTTGGGGCTAAGACACTCAATTCAAATACCAATGACTCTTGTGCTGGCAGCTTGTTTGAAGCTGAAGAAACACATAGAATCATAGAATCATAGAATCCTATAGTGCAGAAAGAGGCCATTCGGCCCATCGAGTCTGCACCAACCACAATCCCACCCAGGCCCTATCCCCACATCCCTACATATTTACCCACTAACCCCTGTAACCTATGCATCCCGGGACACTAAGGGGCAATTTAGAATGGCCAATCAACCTAGCCCGCACATCTTTGGACTGTGGGAGGAAACCGGAGCACCCGGAGGAAACCCACGCAGACACAGGGAGAATGTGCAAACTCCGCACAGACAGCGACCTGAGCCGGGATTCGAGCCCAGGTCCCTGGAGCTGTGAAGCAGCAGTGCGAACCACTGTGCTACTGTGCCGCCCATCTTTAAACTTTCTTTGCCTTGGCCAGTTTAAGAATGATTTTTAAGCATCCCTTTATGAAAATGGACATCTGTCTGAAGCCATTAGAGACGCAGAGAGAGGTTTGAAGAGATTCTGCAGCCAGTCTGTTGCATAATGTCCAGGTAAAGCCAAGAAGGGACTGAGAATCATGATCCAAGATGTAATGTTTCTGATAGGAACTGTCATGGTGCATTGGCGAACATCCCTGACTCTGAGCCAGAAGCTCGGGTCTGAATCCCACCCCAGGGGTTGGTACAGCCAAACAAGTTGATTATCAAACCACAAAATCCTTCCAACACACACACACCAGTGGTAGGCAGTAAGGACGGGAGAGATTCCTGGCCAGCCAGGTGATGGAAAGAATGTTGGAGTCTCCACCATTACCAACCCTAGCTCCAGACTACAACATGTGTGTAAAAGTGCCGTTGCCACAGCAACTCGTACTTCCTGAGTGAAATACCACCTATGTTTCTGTTGGAAGCGAAACAAGGTGGCTGGGATTTGCTGCGTTGGTCGGGCACTATCTGTTCTTCTATCTGGATAAAGGGGGAAAAATGTTCCCAACGCCACCCTCATCCTGATGCCACCTTTGTGTGTGGCTGCATCAAACTGCGTGTAGATCCTCGGTACGTTAACACCAAGTGTCACTACGTACTAAGGTTCTACCTACCCCCAGTGTCGCCACACTGCCATGGAACGCTCCAAGAGGGTGGCACGGTGGCACAGTGGTTAGCGCTGCTGCCTCACAGCGCCAGGGACCCGGGTTCAATTCCTGGCTTGGGTCACTGTCTGTGTGGAGGTTGCACGTTCTCCCCGTGTCTGCGTGGGTTTCCTCCGGGTGCTCCAGTTTCCTCCCACAGTCCAAAAGACGAGCTGGTTAGGTACATCGGCCATGTTAAATTCTCCCTCAGTGTACCCGAACAGGCACCGGAGTGTGGCGACTAGGGGATTTTCACAATAACTTCATTGCAGTGTTAATGTAAGCCTTACTTGTGACACCAATAAATAAACTTTAACTTTTAACCTGGGCCGTGTCGTACCATCTGTCCCTCCTACAAACGTTTATGCAGAGAAACACCTTTGACCACGGGTCCATGAGGCAGTGGTCTGCATGTAATGCCCAGGAGGACGACGGGAAGAGATGGTGGATCCTGTCGGATGGTTCTCTGTCTGGCAGAGTGTCAGAGTCATTGGCAGAACGCCTCATCACCAGAACTTTCACACAAGCACCAAGACCCAGCCTGGCTGGTGGTGAGAATGTCCCTCCCCGTCAGATCAATCCTACACGTCTGGAGTCTCACTCCACGTTGCCCTCGAGGTGACTGTGGGGAAGAGACCATTGTCCACCTCCTTGTGGAGTGTGCCTTTGCAAATTTCTGGAGAAGGATGAGGTGGTTTTTGTCGAGGTTCATCCCCAGCAACTCTGTGACGCGGGACTCTGTGTCTATGGGTTGTTCCCAGGGACGGGGACTCTGTGTCTACGGGCTGTTCCCAGGGACAGGGACTCTGTGTCTATGGGCTGTTCCCAGGGACGGGGACTCTGTGTCTATGGGTTGTTCCCAGGGACGGGGACTCTGTGTCTACGGGCTGTTCCCAGGGACGGGGACTCTGTGTCTATGGGCTGTTCCCAGGGATGGGGACTCTGTGTCTACGGGCTGTTCCCAGGGACAGGGACTCTGTGTCTACGGGCTGTTCCCAGGGACGGGGACTCTGTGTCTACGGGCTGTTCCCAGGGACAGGGACTCTGTGTCTATGGGCTGTTCCCAGGGACGGGGACTCTGTGTCTATGGGTTGTTCCCAGGGACGGGGACTCTGTGTCTACGGGCTGTTCCCAGGGACAGGGACTCTGTGTCTATGGGCTGTTCCCAGGGACGGGGACTCTGTGTCTATGGGTTGTTCCCAGGGACGGGGACTCTGTGTCTACGGGCTGTTCCCAGGGACAGGGACTCTGTGTCTACGGGCTGTTCCCAGGGACAGGGACTCTGTGTCTACGGGCTGTTCCCAGTGATGGGGACTCTGTGCTCTACGGGCTGTTCCCAGGGACGGGGACTCTGTGCTGTATGGGCTGTTCCCAGGTACGGGGACTCTGTGTCTATGGGCTGTTCCCAGGGACGGGGACTCTGTGTCTATGGGCTGTTCCCAGGGACGGAGACTCTGTGCTCTACGGGCTGTTCCCAGGGACGGGGACTCTGTGCTGTATGGGCTGTTCCCAGGTACGGGGACTCTGTGTCTATGGGCTGTTCCCAGGGACGGGGACTCTGTGTCTACGGGCTGTTCCCAGGGATGGGGACTCTGTGTCTACGGGCTGTTCCCAGGGACAGGGACTCTGTGTCTATGGGCTGTTCCCAGGGACGGGGACTCTGTGCTCTACGGGCTGTTCCCAGGGACGGGGACTCTGTGTCTACGGGCTGTTCCCAGGGACGGGGACTCTGTGTCTACAGGCTGTTCCCAGGGACAGGGACTCTGTGTCTACGGGCTGTTCCCAGGGACGGGGACTCTGTGTCTACGGGCTGTTCCCAGGGACAGGGACTCTGTGTCTACGGGCTGTTCCCAGGGACGGGGACTCTGTGCTCTACGGGCTGTTCCCAGGGACGGGGACTCTGTGTCTACGGGCTGTTCCCAGGGACAGGGACTCTGTGTCTACGGGCTGTTCCCAGGGATGGGGACTCTGTGTCTACGGGCTGTTCCCAGGTACGGGGACTCTGTGTCTATGGGCTGTTCCCAGGGATGGGGACTCTGTGTCTACAGGCTGTTCCCAGGGACAGGGACTCTGTGTCTACGGGCTGTTCCCAGGGACAGGGACTCTGTGTCTACGGGCTGTTCCCAGGGACAGGGACTCTGTGTCTACGGGCTGTTCCCAGGGATGGGGACTCTGTGTCTACGGGCTGTTCCCAGGGACAGGGACTCTGTGTCTACGGGCTGTTCCCAGGGATGGGGACCCTGTGTCTACGGGCTGTTCCCAGGGATGGGGACTCTGTGCTCTACGGGCTGTTCCCAGGGATGGGGACTCTGTGTCTATGGGCTGTTCCCAGGGACGGGGACTCTGTGTCTATGGGCTTTTCCCAGGGACGGGGACTCTGTGTCTATGGGCTGTTCCCAGGGACGGGGACTCTGTGTCTATGGGCTGTTCCCAGGGACGGGGACTCTGTGTCTATGGGCTGTTCCCAGGGACGGGGACTCTGTGTCTATGGGCTGTTCCCAGGGACGGGGACTCTGTGTCTATGGGCTGTTCCCAGGGACGGGGACTCTGTGTCTATGGGCTGTTCCCAGGGACGGGGACTCTGTGTCTATGGGCTGTTCCCAGGGACGGGGACTCTGTGTCTACGGGCTGTTCCGAGGGACGGGGACTCTGTGTCTACGGGCTGTTCCCAGGGACAGGGACTCTGTGTCTACGGGCTGTTCCCAGGGACAGGGACTCTGTGTCTACGGGCTGTTCCCAGGGACAGGGACTCTGTGTCTACGGGCTGTTCCCAGGGATGGGGACTCTGTGTCTACGGGCTGTTCCCAGGGACAGGGACTCTGTGTCTACGGGCTGTTCCCAGGGATGGGGACTCTGTGTCTACGGGCTGTTCCCAGGGATGGGGACTCTGTGCTCTACGGGCTGTTCCCAGGGATGGGGACTCTGTGTCTATGGGCTGTTCCCAGGGACGGGGACTCTGTGTCTATGGGCTGTTCCCAGGGACGGGGACTCTGTGTCTATGGGCTGTTCCCAGGGACGGGGACTCTGTGTCTATGGGCTGTTCCCAGGGACGGGGACTCTGTGTCTATGGGCTGTTCCCAGGGACGGGGACTCTGTGTCTACGGGCTGTTCCCAGGGATGGGGACTCTGTGCTCTACGGGCTGTTCCCAGGGACGGGGACTCTGTGCTGTATGGGCTGTTCCCAGGGACGGGGACTCTGTGTCTACGGGCTGTTCCCAGGGATGGGGACTCTGTGCTCTACGGGCTGTTCCCAGGGACAGGGACTCTGTGCTCTACGGGCTGTTCCCGGGGACGGGGACTCTGTGTCTACGGGCTGTTCCCAGGGATGGGGACTCTGTGCTCTACGGGCTGTTCCCAGGGACGGGGACTCTGTGCTGTATGGGCTGTTCCCAGGGATGGGGACTCTGTGTCTATGGGCTGTTCCCAGGGACGGGGACTCTGTGTCTATGGGCTGTTCCCAGGGACGGGGACTCTGTGTCTACGGGCTGTTCCCAGGGATGGGGACTCTGTGCTCTACGTGCTGTTCCCAGGGACGGGGACTCTGTGTCTACGGGCTGTTCCCGGGGACGGGGACTCTGTGTCTATGGGCTGTTCCCAGGGACGGGGACTCTGTGTCTACGGGCTGTTCCCAGTGACGGGGACTCTGTGTCTACGGGCTGTTCCCAGGGACGGGGACTCTGTGTCTACGGGCTGTTCCCAGGGATGGGGACTCTGTGCTCTACGGGCTGTTCCCAGGGACGGGGACTCTGTGTCTACAGGCTGTTCCCAGGGACGGGGACTCTGTGTCTACGGGCTGTTCCCAGGGACAGGGACTCTGTGCTCTACGGGCTGTTCCCAGGGACGGGGACTCTGTGTCTACGGGATGTTCCCAGGGACGGGGACTCTGTGTCTACGGGCTGTTCCCAGGGACGGGGACTCTGTGCTCTACGGGCTGTTCCCGGGGACGGGGACTCTGTGTCTATGGGCTGTTCCCAGGGACGGGGACTCTGTGTCTACGGGCTGTTCCCAGTGACGGGGACTCTGTGTCTACGGGCTGTTCCCAGGGACGGGGACTCTGTGTCTACGGGCTGTTCCCAGGGATGGGGACTCTGTGCTCTACGGGCTGTTCCCAGGGACGGGGACTCTGTGTCTACAGGCTGTTCCCAGGGACGGGGACTCTGTGTCTAAGGGCTGTTCCCAGGGACAGGGACTCTGTGTCTAAGGGCTGTTCCCAGGGACGGGGACTCTGTGTCTACGGGCTGTTCCCAGTGACGGGGACTCTGTGTCTACGGGCTGTTCCCAGGGACGGGGACTCTGTGTCTACGGGCTGTTCCCAGGGATGGGGACTCTGGGCTCTATGGGCTGTTTCCAGGGACACGGGGCTCTGGGCTCTACGGGCCGTTCCCCGGTCATGTTTAACTATTTTAGTGGAATTCTTTGAGGACATTACGAGTGGGGTGGACAATGGGGAACTGGTGGTTGGGATGTACCTAGATTTCCAGAAAGCATATGACAAGGTGCCGCACAAAAGGTTGCTACATAAGATAAAGGTGCATGGTGTTACGGGTAATGTATTAGCATGGACAGAGGATTGGTTAACTAACAGAAAGCAATGAGTGGGGGTAAATGGGTGTTTTTCTGGTTGGCGATCAGTGACTAGTGGTGTGCCTCAGGGTTCAGTGTTGGGACCGCAATTGTTTACGATTTACATAGATGATTTGGAGTTGGGGACCAAGTGTAGTGTGTCAAAATTCACAGATGACACTAAGATGAGTGGCAGAGCAAAGTGTGCAGAGGATGCTGAGGGGGAGGGGGGGGGAAGGGGGGGGAGGGGGGGAGGGGGGGGGGAGGGGGGGGAGGGGGGGGGAGGGGGGGGGAGGGGGGGAGGGGGGGGAGGGGGGGGATGGGGGGGGAGGGGGGGGAGGGGGGGGGAGGGGGGGGAGGGGGGGGGGAGGGGGGAGGGGGGAGGGGGGAGGGGGGGGGAGGGGGGAGGGGGGGAGGAGGGGGGGGATTTTCCAGTCTCGGGTCAAGCGCGGTTGTAAAATCCCGTCCCAAGGGTGAAACTGTGGTGATGAGCGCTGTGTAACACAAGTGACCAATTCACTCGCGCCCATTGGTGACCAATTTTTAAATGACTCACCGTTCATGGACCCCTTCGGATAGTCTAAGTGAGTGGACGGGGGTCTGGCAGATGGAGTACAATGTTGGTAAATGTGATTGGTCCATTTTGGTAGGAATAACAGCAAAATGGGCTATTATTTAAATGGTAAAAGATTGCAGCATGCTGCTGTGCAGAGGGACCTGGGTGTCCTTGTGCAGGAATCACAAGGAGTTGGTTTGCAGGTGCAGCAGGTAATTAAGGCGGCAAATGGAATTTGTCCTTCATTGCCAGAGGGATGGAGTTTAAAAACAGCGAGGTTATGTTGCAGCTGTATAAGGTGCTGGTGAGGCCACACCTGGAGTACTGTGTACAGTTTTGGTCGCCTTACTTGAGAAAGGATATACTGGCACTGGAGACGGTGCAGAGGAAATTCACTAGATAGATTCCAGAGTTGAGAGGATTGGCTTAGGGGCGGCACAGTAGCACAGTGGTTAGCACTGTTGCCTCACAGAGCCAGGGACCCGGATTCGTACCCAGCTTGGGTGACTGTCTGTGTGGAGTTTGCACGTTCTCCCTGTGTCTGCATGGGTTTCCTCCGGGTACTCAGGTTCCCTCCCACAGTCCAAAGATGTGCAGTTTAGGTGGAATGGCCATGCTAAATTGCCCCTTAGTGTCAGGGGGACTAGCTAGGGTAAATGCATTGGGTTATGGGGTTAGGGCCTGAGTGGGATTGTGGTCGGTGCAGACTCGATGGGCCAAATGGCCTCCTTCAGCGCTGTAGAGATTCAGTGATGATCTATGAGGAGAGACTGAGTAGACTGGGACTATACTCATTGGAATTCAGAAGAATGAGGGGAGATCTTATAGAAACATATAAGATTATGAGGGGAATAGATAAGATAGAAGCAGGGAAGTTGTTTCCACTGGCAGGTGAAACTAGAACTAGGGGGCATAGCCTCAAAATAAGGGAAAGCAGATTTAGGACTGAGTTGAGGAGTAACTTCTTCACCCAAAGGATTGTGAATCTGTGGAATTCCCTGCCCAGTGAAGCAGTTGAGGCTACCTCATTGAATGTTTTTAAGGCAAAGATACATTTTTGAACAGTAAAGGAATTAAGGGTTATGGTGAGCGGGCGGGTAAGTGGAGCTGAGTCCATGAAAAGATCAGCCATGATCTTATTGAATGGTGGAGCAGGCTCGAGGGGCCAGGTGGCCTACTCCTGCTCCGAGTTCTTATGTTTTTATGTTCTTGACATGGTGTATATTGAGAACCTGAATGTTATTGCACTTTGAAATGTTTGTAATGTTCTTGCAGAGATTTTCAGAATAAAGTATATTTTTGCAAAAAAAAAAGAAAATTTTCCAGCCCTTCCTGCTTGCGGAATCTTCCAGTCCTGCCAAAGTTGACCCCCGTGGTAGGTTTCCCGGTGATAGGGCAGATGAACCACACAAAACAGGGCTGACTTCAGCGAGACTGGAAGATCCTGCTGGTGGCCAATGGTGAGCCGCCTCTGCCGTAGGAAAACCCGCCACGGAGGGGCTGGAAAATCCCAGCCAGTGTCTCTGGTCTTTCCAATCTTGGCTGAAGAGTATTCAATATTTCACGCGAGACAGGAGGTCAGCAGCTGTAGAACGCAGGATAGCAGCAGTGAGGTGGGTGCTGTTAACATATATATGGAAGCTGCTCCTATACTGACGGATAATGCGATCCGGCCACCATGTAAAACTCAGTATTACGAACAACCCAAAGATCTGGAAGGGGAGATTCACCAGGATGTTGCCTGGGATGGAACATTTAAGTTATAAAGAGAGGTTGGATAGCTTTGGGTTGTTTTCTCTGGAGCAGAGAAGACTGAGGGGCAACCTGATCGAGGTGTACAAGATTATGAGGGGCATGGATGCGTGGATGGGAAGGCGATGGCCCAGTGGTATTATCGCTAGACTATTAATCCAGAAACTCAGCTAATGTTCTGGGGACCCGGGTTCGAATCCCGTCACGGCAGATGGGGGAATTTGAATTCAGTAAAAAATATCTGGAATTAAGAATCTACTGATGACCATGAAACCATTGTCGGAAAACCCATCTGGTTCACTAATGTCCTTTAGGGAAGGAAATCTGCTGTCCTTACCCGGTCTGGCCTACATGTGACTCCAGAGCCACAGCAATGTGGTTGACTCTCAACTGCCCTCCAAAGGCAACTAGGGATGGGTAATAAATGCTGGCCCAGCCAGTGACGCCCATGTCCCATAAATGAATAAAAGTAAGCTGTTCCCCTTCGTTGAAGGGTCAGTTATGAGGGGACACAAGTTAAAAGTGAGGGGTGGGAGGTTTAGGGGGGATTTGAGGAAAAATGTTTTTTACCCAGAGGGTGGTGACGGTCTGGAATGCGCTGCCTGGGAGGGTGGTGGAGGCGGGATGCCTCACATCCTTTAAAAAGTACCTGGATGAGTACTTGGCATGCCATAACATTCAAGGCTATGGGCCAAGTGCTGGCAAGTGGGATTAGGTGGGCAGGGCAGAACCTTTCACGCGTTGGTGCGGATTGATGGGCTGAAGGGCCTCTTCTGCACTGTAGTATTCCGTGATTCTGTGATCCGTTTGACTCGAAGCAAAAGCTTAGGTATGGAGGGAAGGTGGTGGCGCAGTGGTATTGTCACTGGACTAGTAATCCAGAGACCCAGGGTAACACTCAGGGGGAGAGATTCTTTCTGTTCCTATTTTATTATAAACTGACTGGAAACAGCCAGAAGAGGGCTCTGCTCTCGAGATGGTCCGTGGACAATGTAACAGTCGGTGGCGCACATTGAACTTTGAACCTGCCTTGAACCAGGGTGGGAGCAAGTCACCCTCGATCTCCTGACAATGTCGGAGGTCACGGAGATGTCATGGAGGTTGAGGAGGCTGGGGATAGGGCTAAGGTCACGTCAGGAGGTTGTTGGTAACTTGGACCAAGTCACAAAGCCGTGTGTAATAGATTGAGGGCGACTCAACACAGCTTTAACTATAAAGGCTTTATTGCCAATGGAATAATTTTATACATATACAGCAAGGTAAGACTAGACTACAAATGCAATCACTCTTTTTGACTCCCTGGCTCCAGCTGCCAGTCTCTCCTCGACCCGTGGCCCGCGCCCTCCTGCCAATTGGCTCAGCTTCACGCTGGAGAGGTCCATAGGGTCCTCGCCAATCATGTGGCCCTTGGATCATACCACCACCAACACCCCCCCCCCCCCCGCCATCGCCCCCATCTCCTCTGCCTCCCCCACCCCCCCCCTCACCCCCATCCCGCTTTCAAGGACCATGCTACTACATTGCGGAAACCAGGCAGGGACAACTGTCCATGAGGCGGTGAAAATTAATCAAAATATTTAACAGGAAGAAGGGAGAAATCTTCAAACAGTGCCGGCAAGTAGCCAGAGTTCCACAGCAAGAGGATCACTTTTGTGAATGGCAGGATATGTGTTACACGGTGGGCGCGCAGATTGCCAGGAAAGGTGCTCGAGGGCTGAATATGGGGCTTATTTGGGACACAGCTGGGGGCTGTCATGGGGATACAGCAGGCCTGGTATTGTAGAAAGCAGATGAACGGAAAGGCTTTAGTGGTTGCGGTGAAGAGTGTTCCATTTAACTGCACCCAGTATTAGCAACAGCCATGTTGACAGAATCACAGAATGGTTAGGGCAGCGCCAGAGACCCAGGTTCGATTCCCGGCTTGGGTCACTGTTTGTGCAAGTCTGCACCTCTCCTGTATCTGCGTGGGTTTCCTCCGGGTGCTCCGGTTTCCTCCAACACTCCAAAGATGTGCGGGTTAGGTGGATGGGCTATGCTAAATTATCCCTTAGTGTCAGGGGGACTAGCTCGGGTAAATGCATGTGGACAGAGCTTGAGTGGGATTGTGGTCGGTGCAGACTCGATGGGCCGAATGGCCTCCTCCTGCACTGGTGGATTCTATGAAATCCAGTCGCTCTTTATTGTTCTGTTTTTCATTTTGTAAAGGGAGACAGACAGAAAAAAATTAAGTGCCTTTCACAAAATCGATTTGATTCTCATTTTTGAGAACAATGCTGGTCTCGAATTGAAAAGGACATTTGCCTCTTTGCTCAGTGGAGCAAATTAAAAAGTGGCGACATCTTGGCGACGACTTGGTGGCGACTGTTCATGTTTCTAGTCTTCCGTGCTGGGTGGGAATTCTTTGAAAAGAAAAGGAGGAAGTGCATTCTCTAAACCATGTTTGAAAGATTTTGTTTGCCAGATGTGGAATATAGACTCTCTCCCTGCGGGACACACCCTGGTTGGCCAAGCCTGCAGATGTTTAAGCCCAGGATTTGTGTGACGGCTTTAAGACGCTGAGGAAGAGAAGAGGTCCTTACTGCTTTGCACGCCAGAGGGAGCTAATTCCCCAGGACTTCCATACCAAGGAGTCAGTATCTCGGATAAAGAAATAACACCGTTGACACAAAATGAAATAATTATTGTCTGTTTCTGGTAATTTTATCACCTCCACCATTGAAAGTTGGTGGAGGTAATGATTTTGCCCTTGTTTGTCTGTAAATAACATATCTCAAAAATTAATGGAAGGACTTCAATGAAACTTGGTACACAGATAGGGTATGGCCAACGGAATAACTGAGCAGTCTTTGGCAAGGATATGATCCAGATCATGGAATTATTTTTTTAAGGAACTGTTAACCTTGGGAGATAAGGTGATTTGACTTTTTGTTTAGGATGTTGTGGGTTATGGAGGAATTTGCCACAGCTGTCGGAGTGTAGACAGAGGCAGCACGGGGCAGCACGGTGGCACAGTGGTTAGCAGCGCCAAAGACCCGGGTTCGATTCCCGGTTTGGGTCACTGTCTGTGCGGAGTCCGCACGTTCTCCCCATGTCTGCGTGGGTTTCCTCCGGGTGCTCCGGTTTCCTCCCACAGTCCAAAAAGATGTGCTGGTTAGTTGCATTGGGTAAATTCTCCTTCAGTGTACACAAACAGGCGCCGGAGTGTGGCGACTAGGGGATTTTCACAGTAACTTCATTGCGGTGTTAATGTAAACCTACTTGTGACACTACTAAATAAACTTCGAAACTGAGTTTTCAGGGCAGGTTATTGGATATGAGTTGGCCTTAAGCCTCCTCAGTCAGATGATAGCTTTGTAGTTATGGAGCATCGATCTGGCAGGGAAAAGCCTCTCAAGGGAGAGCCGCGTAATTGTGATAATGTTGAGTTAACGCAGCATGATGGTCGGATTAGCCGTACCGAGTGCCTTCTTCAATTGTTTACTTCTGTTTTCCATCCTCCACCCTGACTCATGCATTCTTTAGTTATGGAGAGAGACTGGATAGACTGGGGTTGTTTTCCTTGGAGCAGAGGAGACTGAGGGGGGGGACATGATTGAGATGTATAAAACTATGAGGGGCATAGATAGACAGGAAGAAACGTTTCCCATTAGTGGAGGGATCAATGACCAGGGGCCATAGATTTAAGGTAAGGAGCAGGAGGTTTAGAGGGGATATAGACCCTTTTCACCCAGAGGTTAGTGGAAATCACTGCCTGAAAGGGTGGTGGAGGCAGAGACCCTCATAATATTTAAGAAGTATTTAGATGTCCACTTGCAATGCCAAGGCATACAAGGCTATGGGCCAAGTGCTGGAAAATGGGATTAGAATAGTTAGGGTGGTTTGTCTTTGATTGGCACAGACAAGATGGGCTGAGTGGCCTTTTTCCATGCTGTACACCTCTATGATTCTATGAGTACTTGTTCCATGGATGTGGATCATACAACAAACTACAAAAAGTCATGAACAAAGCCCAGTCCATCATTCAAACCAGCCTCCCATCCATTGACTCTGTCTACACTTCCCACTGCCTCGGCAAAGCAGCCAGCATAATTAAGGACCCTACTCACCCTGGAAATTCTCTCTTCCACTTTCTTCCATCGGGAAAAAGATACAAAAGTCTGAGATCATGTACCAACCGACTCAAGAACAGCTTCTTCCCTGCTGCTGTCAGACTTTTGAATGGACCTACCGCGCACAAAGTTGATCTTTCTCTACACCCTAGCTATGGCTGTAACACTACATTCTGCACACTCTCCTTTCCTTCTCTATGAACGGTATGCTTTGTCTGTCTTGCATGCAAGAAACAATACTTTTCACTATATACCAATACATGTGACAATAATAAATCAAATCAAATCAGATGAACCTTCTGATATCTCACTCTGTTCTTCACCACTGAACCTAGAGGCCCCACCAAGGGCATCACATACCCTGTCACGCAACCAGTATCCACGGACACATATGAGCTTTCCACCAGGGACACGAATTAGCAATCTGGTGTAGAAACCTGGATCACTATTTTCCTCACTACGTTAGGGTGGCAAGGCGAATTGTAAACCTCGCTGTTATTGATGAGTTTCTGGTTGGCTATCATGCTGCAGATTAGAGTTGAACGTGTGATATGCTGGCTTCCTATGGTTCAATTCTAAGATTTATGATTTTTTTTTAATGTTTATTTATTAGTGTCACAAGTACGCTGACATTAACACTGCAATGAAGATACCATGAAAATCCCCTAGTCGCCACACTCCGGCGCCTGTTCGGGTACACTGAGGGAGAATTTAGCACCTAACCGGCACCTTTTTCGAACTGCGGGAGGAAACTGGAGCACTCAGAGGAAACCCGCACAGACACGGGGAGGATGTGCAGACTCCACACAGACAGTGACCCAAGCCGGGATTCGAACCCGGGTCCCTGGAGCTGTGAGGCAGCAGTGCTAACCGCTGTGGGTATTAAAATGAGCACTCTTCCTTAATTAAAACAACAGTGTTTAATGTAGTTATTGCCATGCGGGGTTTTAATTTTTAATGATGCAGATGGAGAAATGGGGGAAACCAGTGAGGCCCCGTCTCAGTAATTTCCCCTCCCCCTCCCCATGTGTGCCTTTTTCTCACTCCTTCTCTCTTCCCCAGCTCCTCGGGGTAGGAATGTAGAAGCTGTTCTAATTGCGCTTTGAAATGAACCCTTGCCCCTGTGTTGAAGAGGGGAGATTATTCCGTACTCCACCTGACTTTTATTCTAATAGCGCCCAGCTCCCTCCAGGTTAACGTTCCGCATGGATTCTGCTGTAGGTTCAGGATCTGCTCCTTTGCCAATGGCTGCATCCAGCCTGTGCCTGGCCCCTTGGCTATGAATTCCTGGCTCGCTATCTGGCTTCCACATGTTGCTGGAAGGTTGAAGAAACTCACGTCATTTATTGTAAAGCAGACCTTTCAGCTGAACTCATGTTTGGCAGGTCCCAAACCCTTTGTTTTTCCCCCTTGCTTTCGTACAGCTGAATTTCTTTTTAAGACTCCACTGGTTCAGCGCTCCTGTGCCTCCCCCATGTTCTGCGTCACTGGCACTCCTCCGTCACTCGATCCAAACGATTTTGATTTTGATTTGATTTATTATTGTCACATGTATGCAGTGAAAAGTATTGTTTCTTGCACACTAGCGGCATCTGGGCCTTTTGGCTAAGATGCAAATGAGATCAATCATCATAGAAATCATAGAAACCCTACAGTGCAGAAGGAGGCCATTCGGTCCATCGAGTCTGCACCGACCACAATCCCACCCAGGCCCTACCCCCACATATTTTACCCACTAATCCCTCTAACCTACGCATCCCAGGACTCTAAGGGGCAATTTTTTTTTTTTAACCTGGCCAATTAACCTAACCCGCACATCTTTGGACTGTGGGAGGAAACCGGAGCACCCGGAGGAAACCCATGCAGACACGAGGAGAATGTGCAAACTCCACACAGACAGTGACCCGAGCCGGGAATCGAACCCGGGACCCTGGAGCTGTGAAGCAGCAGTGCTAACCACTGTGCTACCATGCCGCCTCCTCCAAGCCTTGGAGGAGGAGCTATTCCTACTCCAATCAGCTTGGATCATGTAGATCAAGCCCAAGACAGGAGCCCTGTCTTGTCAGCTTGGATCGGGAATGTCTCAACTTGTCGAGACTCTGAATTGGACTTGATTTGATTGAATTGGAATAAAACTTAAAAAAAACAGACAAAGCATACCGTTCATAGAGAAGGAAAGGAGAGAGAACAGAATGTAGTGTTACAGTCATAGATAGGGTGTAGAGAAAGATCAACTTATTGCGAGGTAGGTCCATTCAAAAGTCTGACAGCAGCAGGGAAGAAGCTGTTCTTCAGTCAGTTGGTACGTGACCTCAGACTTTTGTATCTTTTTCCCAACGGAAGAAGTTGAAGTTTATTTATTTATTAGTCACAAGTAAGACTTACATTAACACTGCAATGAAGTTACTGTGAAATTCCCCTAGTCGCCACAGTCCAGCGCCTGTTCAGGTCAATGCACCTAACCAGCACGTCTTTCAGAATGTGGGAGGAAACCCATGCAGATACTGGGAGAATGTGCAAATTCCACACAGACAGTGACCCAAGCCGAGAATCGAACCCAGGTCCCTGGAGCTGTGAAGCAGCAGTGCTAACCATTGTGTCACCGTGTCACCAAGAAGATAGAAGAGAGTATGTCAGGCTGCATGGGTTCCTTAATTATGCTGGCTGCTTTGCCAAGGCAGCGGGAAGTGTAGACAGGGTCAATGCATGGGAGGCTTTCTGTGCTGCAGAATGTTCCCCAGCCTCATCCCTCCCAGCCCCTTGCACATTTAACCCCTGCCATTGACCCAACCTCGTGTTCAGCAAACCCCCTTCCTCCACCTTCAGTACAACCCACAGCACTTCACAATCTGAATAGTTCGCTGCGGATTCTGTTGTAGGAAACACAGCAACCAACATGGACTACAATGCTGCAGGGAGACAGCTCACCTCCACTTTCTGAACCCACCACCAGCTAGAGGGACAGGGTAGCAGATACCTGGGGACACCACCCATCTGCATGTTCCTCCCCAAATCAAACTCCATTCTGACTTGGAAATATATCGCCGTTCCTTCACTCTCACTGGGCCAAGATCCTGGAACTCCCTCCTTGACAGCAATGTGTGTGTACCTACACTGCATAGAATCATAGAATCTCTACAATGCAGAAGGAGGCCATTTGACCCATCGAGTCTGCACCGACCACAATCCCATCCAGGCCCTATCCCCACGTATATACCCTCCTAATCCACCTGACACTAAGGGACAATTTGCATGGCCAATCAACCTAACCCACACATCTTGCGTGTCCACATGGACTGCAGCGGTTCAAGAAGGCAGTTCATCACCATCTTCTCAAGGGGCAATTAGGGATGGGCAATAACATAGAAATATAGAAGATAGGAGCAGGAGGGGGCCATTCGGCCCTTTGAGCCTGCTCCACCCTTCATCACGATAATGGCTGATCATCAAACTCAATAGCCTAATCCTGTTTTATCCCCATAACCTTTGACCCCATTCGCCCCAAGTGCTGTTTCCAGCCACCTCTTGAATACATTCAATGTTTTGGCATCAACTACTTCCTGTGGTAATGAATTCCACAGGCTCACCACTCTCTGGGTGAAGAAATGTCTCCTCATCTCCGTCCTAAATGGTCTGCCCCGAATCCTCAGACTCCTGGTTCTGGACTCCCCCCACCATCGGGAACATCCTCCCTGCATCTACCCTGTCTAGACCTGTTAGAATTTTATAGGTCTCTATGAGATCCCCCCTCATTCGTCTGAACTCCAGCACGAACAATCCTAACCTAGTCAATCTCTCCTCATACATCAGTCCCGCCATCCCCGGAATCAGTCTGGTAAACCTTCGCTGCACCCAGACTAGATGGGCCGAATGGTCTCCTTCTGGGCTGTGGGGATTCTATGATATTACAACATAAATGTGGGATCTAAGATCTTCTGTTCTGTAGCCCAGAAACAGCACTTCGCTTTCTGGAGGAAGGGATTTTAGACTTCAAGCCACATTGTGTTTTAGCCTTTACACACAAAGATTTCAAGAACTCCATTCTCTCTGACTTCCAAAGAAACTGTAAATCATCATTTTTAAATACATTGCTTATTTCTCATCTCCTCCCCAATTTATAACAATTTCCTTTCGCACAGCTGTACAGTTTGCCTGCGGTAAGGTTTTATTTAGATGTTCTTCCCCCCTCCCCCTCCCCCTCCCCCTCCCCCTCCAAAGTCATGCCAAAACTCTCAAACCCTTGGCTCCGCCTCGGCAGAAACTTTTTTGGCAACTTTTCAACAACTTTCTCTCTGTCTTCACCCCTCCCCCCCGTCCTCCTCCTCCTCCTCCTCCTCCCCTTCCCCAAGTTGCTGACGCGTCCATATCCCGGGGAAGTGAGTGTTTTTTGAGTGAGGAGAGAGAGAGAGATGTTGAAGATGTCAGGGGTAGGGGCTGTGTGGACGCTGCTTCTCCTAGCCCTTCTGGGGCGCCCCTCCGCAGTTGACACCTACTTTTCCGAGGAGCGACAGCCCACCGAATCCCCGCTGCAGAACCCGACGGTACTACTGGCGATCATAGCCAGGAACACAGCTCACACTCTACCTTACTACCTAGGGGCCATCGAGAGACTGGACTACCCCAAGGACAGAATCTCCATCTGGTAACTGGGAATCTGCTTGTGTGTGTGTGTGTGTCTCATTGTGTTAAAAAACCAACCCCATGCATTAAAGGGCAAGTCTGGTCTGGCTGCCAAGGAGATGTGACAACCTTGTTTTGCAAATCTTGTTTCTTTTGCCCTGTTGGTGAGAATGCTCCCCTCCACTCAGAAGTCTTGTGAATCCACAGTATGTCTGGCTGTCTATTAGAGACTGTAGCTCTCTCCCTCCCACTGTGTGTGTTAGTCAGCCAACACCCTTTGTACTTCACCCCATGATACTGTTGTGTTTTATTCTGTTGCTGTTGGGGGTTTCTGCTCCTATGTGTTATGGGAGTTGCTGTCGGGCTGGCTTGTTGTTGGGGGTCGTGGTCCCTGGCGCCGTGTCTGAGTTTGATTTATTATTGTCACACGTATTAGTATACAGTGAAAAGTATTGTTTCTTGCGTGCTATACAGACAAAACATACTGTTCATGGAGTACATAGGGGAGAAAGAAAGGAGTGGCTGCAGAAAGTAGTGTTACAGTCATAGATAGGGTGTAGAGAAAGATCAGCTTAATATATGATAGGTCCGTTCAAAAGTCTGACAGCTGGGAAGAAGCTGTTCTTGAGTCGGTTGGTACGTGACCTCAGACTTTTTCCCAACGGAAGAAGGTGGAAGAGAGAATGTCCGGGGTGCGTGGGGGTCCTTGATTATGCTGGCTGCTTTTCCCGAGGCAGCGGGAAGTGTAGACAGAGTCAATGGATGGGAGGCTGGTTAGGGAGGGGCAGAAATCAGTCAAAGAATCCTGGTTACTGTCCAGTGAATGCCCTGCTATACTGTGTGTGGGGTGGGTGAACATCTGATAGAATGAGACCCCCCTCCCCCGTCTCCTTCCCCTCCCCTTCTCCCTTCTTGTCAAATGTCAACACTCTATAGAATCCCTACAGTGCAGAAGGAGGTCATTCGGCCCATCAAGCCTGCACCGACTCTCCAACAGAACATACCCACGCCTACCCCTCCGCCCTATCCCTGTGCATTTTACCATGTCTAATCCACCTAACCTGCACAGCTTTGGATAGTAAGGGGCAAATTTTGCACGGGTAATCCACCTTACCTGCACAGCTTTGCTCTCTTGGATCCCAAGTGAAGGGTTGTCAGTTGGCTGAGGTCTTGAAGGGATTGGAAGTACGGGTGTGGTGTTGGGCAGGGGGGGGAAACGTGGCATCAGTGAGGCAGAAACCTTGAGGAGAGAAACGGGCTGCAGGGGTATGAGCTGAGGGAGGCTTGGACATCTCCGGGCAACCTGCCAACCTCAGGGCTCAGCACCAAGTGCCGCTCACCACAGCAGAATGCAGTGCGGACAAGTTACTCTGAGAGGTGTGCAGCTTGGAAGCTGGTACACACTCCGCACATGCAATCCATAACAAGAATATTCCAGAATCCTGGGCGGACAAATATTTGGAATGAGAAGCACCGCAATGCTGCTGAATGGTGCAGTCACAGTATGAACTGCTATCCGTTTCCCTAAACTCCCACTAAACTGTTTTGGTGTTGGATTCTAGGCAGTAGCTGCCAAGTGTAGGTTTATACTGGACTGCAGATACTTTATATAATCTGGATTGTGTCTGTTTAGCAATTTAGCTGCCAATTATCATAGAAATCCGACAGTGCAGGAAGAGGCCATTCGGCCCATCGAGTCTGCACCGACCACAATCCCACCCAGGCCCTACCCCCATATCCCTACGTATTTTACCCGCTAATCCCTCTAACCTAACATCTCAGGACACTAAGGGGCAATTTTAGCATGGCCAATCAACCTAACCCGCACATCTTTGGACTGTGGGAGGAAACCGGAGCACCCGGAGGAAACCCACGCAGACACGAGGAGAATGTGCAAACTCCACACAGACAGTGACCCGAGCCGGGAATTGAACCCAGGTCCCTAGAGCTGTGAAGCAGCAGTGCTAACCACTGTGCTACCGTGCCGCCCCAAATTATACAGAAGTCTAGAAGCTAAATACTGGAGGATCTGATACCCCTTGTTCTTGTAGCCACACCCATTTTCGAAAAACATTTCATTTAAAAGGTTGCGGGGATTGCTGCAGTTCTCCCATTCGAGTTAAATACCTTGCAGACGCGAGGTACCGTACTTCAGTCCTACAAACCCCCATTCTCCCTGCAATTCAGTTTTACTCTGCCGTTTCCCAAATCGATTCTCGGGAAAAGGGCATCACTGGCTGGGCTGGTATTTATTGCCCATCCCCAGTTGCCCCGGGAAGGTGGAGCTCCACCCCCCCCCCACCCCCCCGCTCCCCCTTCCCCAAAACTGGTATAGAATCATATAGAATCCCTACAGTGCAAAAGGAGGCCATTCGGCCCATCGAGTCTGCGCCGACAACAATTCCACCCGGGCCCTAATCCTTGTAACCACCACCGCCCACCCCACTTTTTTTACCCTGCTCGTCTCCCTGCACACTAAGAGGCTGAATGGTTTTCAGGGCCACTTTAACAACTTGCATTTATATAGCACCTTTAACATCATAAAAGATGCCAGTGGCACTTCACAGGACTCATGGTCAAAACTCAAGTTTAGCATCAGGCATCATAAAGGCAGGAGAGGAGGGGTCCGAAAGGAGGAGAGTGAGGGAGGTATAGAGAGGTGCCGAGGTTTAAGGAGGGAATTTCAGTGGCCAGGGGCCGAGACAGCTGAATGCACCATGACTGTATTGGAGTGATTAAAATGTTCAGGAGGTCAGAATTGGAGAGGTGTAGATGTCGTGGGGCTTCACCCGGCTGGTTAGAGTCATAGAATCCTTCTGTGCAGAAAGAGAGGCCATTTGGTCCATCGAGCCTGCACCGACAACAATCCCACCCAGGCCCTATCCCCATAACCCCACGTATTTACCCTGCCAATCTCCCTGATACGAAGGGGCAATTTAGCGTGGCCAATCCACCTAACCTGCATCTATCGGACTGTGGCAGGAAACCGGAGCACCCGGAGGAAATCCACACGGACACGGGGAGAACGTGCAGACTCCACACAGACAGTAACCTGAGGCCGGAATCGAACCTGGGATCCTGGCGCTGTGATGCAGCAGTGCTAACCATTGTGCCACCGTGCCAACCACATTTGACGTGGAACTAGAGTCACATCAAGACCAGACCAAGTAAAGAAGGTTTCTTCCCCTAAGGGACATCTTAGCCAGTATTTAGGTTTGTATTGTGACTTATCGCCTCTCTCAGAAATGTTACTATGGCCTGGTATGGTGGCACGGTGGTTAACACTGCTGCCTCACAGCGCCAAGGGCCTAGGTTCAATTCTGGCCTTGGGTCACTGTCTGTGTGGAGTTTGCACATTCTCCCCGTGTCTGCGTGGGTTTCCTCCGGGTGCCCCGGTTTCCTCCCACACTCCAAAGATGCGTAGGTTAGGTGGATTGTCCCTTAGTGTCAGGACAAATATGTCAGGCATTGGTACGAAGCCATGGTCCTCCCACAATATGAGATACAACCATGCAAATGGCGGCACTCCAATCTAATGTCTTTTTCTTCAGGGCGGCAACGGACCATAATATGGACAACACGACTGCCGTGCTGCGGGAGTGGCTGATCAGCGCACAGAGGTTTTACCACTACGTGGAGTGGCGCCCACTGGATGAACCAACGTGAGTATCTCCACTTCCTCTCCGTGCGGCTTCCTGAGAGATCGTCCTCGGGAGAGAGCTGCAGAGTGTATTCGAGTCTTCTCCACTCCTGTGGTCAGATCATCTCTTCCAGGTGATGACTGGCAGATGTAAGTTGGCCAGCATTCCTCGCAGGACTGATTCAATCCCCTCCGATATAACGAGGCATTCCGGGGGATGGGTCAAGTTTCCTCGGAGGGCCCTGTCGAATTGATCCTCAGTATCAATTACGCCATATCAGTAATTTATGGCGTGATTGATTGAAAGCTAGTACTTATGGGAAACAGTATTATAAATTATCGGATGAATGAGCCCCTAATCGTCTGCTATAGTGAGCAGCAGCCGTCAGTGACTTAGACACCTTACTGTCAATGGCAAACCCTCTGATGTTAACTCCAGTGCCAATTACAGGGGAGGCGATGGCCTAGTGGTATTATCGCTAACTGTTAATCTAGAAACTCAGCTAATGTTCTTGGGATCCCAGTTCGAATCCCGCCATGGCAGATAGTAGAATTTGAATTCAATGAAAGATATCTGGAATTAAGAATCTACTGATGACCATGAAACCATTGTCGATTGTCAGAGAAACCCATCTGGTTCAGTAATGTCCTTTAGGGAAGGAAATCTGCCGTCCTTATCTGGTCTGGCCTACATGTGACTCCAGAGCCACAGCAATGTGGTTGACTCTCAACTGCCCTCGGGTAACTAGGGATGGGCAATAAATGCTGGCCCAGCCAGCGACGCCCATGTCCCATGAATGAATAAAAAAAAACATCCCTGTATGAATTTTCCCCTTTTACCTTCTCGCATGCGCTACCACTTAACCTTTCCCCCTCTCCTGAGCTCAGTGTGAGTTACAGAGGGAAACATTTGACATTTAGGCTGGAATTTTGCCGTCCTGCCCCCCCCATGGGGATTGGTACGGGCGAGGGGTGGCCAGTGGATAGGTCATTGACCTCAGGCGGGATTTTCACGATTTTGGACGAGCGAGGCCATAAAATCCGGCCCTTTAAAATTTATTTATTAGTCACAAGAAGGCTGACATTAACACTGCAATGAAGTTACTGTGAAAATCCTCTAGTCGCCACACTCCGGCGCCTGTTCGGGTACACTGAGAGAGAATTTAGCATGGCCAATGCACCCAACCCACATGCGTTTCGGACTGTGGGAGGAAATTGGAGCACCCGGAGGAAACCCACGCAGACACGGGGAGAATGTGCAGACTCCGCACAGGCAGTGACCCAAGCCGGGAATCGAACCGGGGTCCCTGGCGCTGTGAGGCAGCAGTGCTAACCACTGTGCCGCAGCATTTTCTCCACCAGGACATCCCAAAGAGTTTTCCAACCAATCAGTGATGTGTATTCACTGTTGCAATGGAGGAAACACAGCAGCGAGTTGTTGCACAGCAAGATCCCACATACAGCCATGTGGGAACGACCAGATGATCTATTTCAGGTGATGACTGACAGATGTATGTTGGCCAGGATACCTCACAGGAATCCCCACTATTTCATTTAAGAACTAGTTCCTTGGGACATTTGAGGATGGAGGAGCTCCATAGTTACTGACAGCTTTTCAATTCATTATCCGAGCATTCATCGCTCAAAGCACGATAATCTTCCATAAAATTTGAATATCTTAATTGATCAGTTACCATAAGACATAGGAACAGAATGAGGCCACTCGGCCCATCGAGTCTGCTCTGCCATTCAATCGTGGCTGATATTTTTCTCATCCCCATTCTCCTGCCTTTACCCCATAACCCCTGATCCCCTTATTAATCAAGAACCTATCTATCTCTGACTTAAAGACACTCAATGACCTGACCCCCACAGCCTTCTGCAGCAAAGAGTTCCACAGATTCACCACCCTCTGGCTGAAGAAATTCCTCCTCATCTCTGTTCTAAAGGATTGTCCCTTTAGCCTGAGTTGTGCCCTCTGGTTCTAGTTTTTCCTACTAGTGGAAACATCCTCTCCACGTCCACTCTATCCCGGCCTCGCGGTATCCTGTGAGTTTCAATTAGATCCCCCCTCATCCTTCTAACCTCCAACGAGTACAGACCCAGAGTCCTCAACTGTTCCTCATACGACAAGCTCTTCATTCCAGGAATCATTCTTGTGATCCTCTTCTGGATCCTTTCCAAGGCCAGCACATCCTTCCTTAGATATGGAGTCCAAAACTGCTCACAATACTCCAAATGCAGTCTGACCAGAGCCTTATACAGCCTCAGAAGTACAAGTTCAAATAGCACCTCTAACAAAAGGAGGTAACTAATGCTTAAATCTCACAACTTGAATAGAACCAATGCGCGGGGGTGCAGGAAAAAGGCAGTGGATTGGCGCTCGGTCATGATGCTCATTTGGAGAGCCAGTCCAGACGCGATGGGCCAAGTGGTCTCCTCCTGCACCATAACAATTCTGTTTAAAATACTGGGATGATTTGCAAAGGAGAACACTTCATGCAGGCAGTCGGCTATCCCAATGGATCTAACGAGGCAACATCTAAATATTGTGGACAAGCCCCTAGCATTCATAGCACTGTGACACAGCATTGGGCAGAACTGTGGGAGGGGCAGAACCCCCCCCCCCCCCCCCCCACCCCCCCTCCCCAAGCAGGTCACATGCAGTACTTTACCCAGCAGATAAATAGCTGTCCAGTTGAACATACAGGGAAAGATATGGGCAACATGGTGGCACAGTGGGTTAGCATTGCTGCCTCTCAGTGCCAGGGACCCGAGTCCAATTCCGGCCTTGGGTCACTGTGTGGAGTTTGCACGTTCTCCCCGTGTCTGCGTGGGTTTCCTCTGGGTGCTCCGGTTTCCTTCCACAATCCAAAGATGTGTGGGCTAGGATGATTGGCCATGGTAAATTGCCTCTTCGTGTCAGGGAGATTAGCGGAATAAATACACGGGGTTGCGCCTGGGTGGAATTATTGACGGTGCAGGCTCGATGGGCCGAATGGCCGCCTTCTGTCTTGTCCTATTCTATAGAATCCTTACAGTGCAGAACAAGATCATTCAGCCCAATGATTCTATAACGATTTTATAATCAAGCTAAAGATAGCGCTCATCGGGAACAAGTTTTTAAATATTTTGTTTTATTTCCTTATTATTTCAAAGCACTTTGCTTATTTGAAACAGAGTTTGCAGTGATAAATATACAGACATTGCGCTGTTTATTTGAACTCTTGTGTTAGAGCGTGTATTTAAACTGCAGCCCACAAGATTCTAGCACAATCTTGGCAGTGTGGGGAGGCAATCATGGGCAACGTGTGGGGAGAGAACCCGGTGGCCTCCTCCTGGAGCTTAGTTGGAAGTCAGAATGTAAAGAGGGGTACAATATGGAAGGGGCAAGAGGGAGTTGGGGGGAAGGGGAGTAGGGGGGATGTGGGGGGTGGGCGGGAAGGGGGTGCGGGGTTGGAAGGGAGGGGGTCGGGAGGGGGGAAGAAGGGGGAGGGGGGTGAGGGGGTTGGGGGGTTTGAAGTGAGGGGGGTGGGGAGGAGGGAGGAGACACAGAGCGGCCAGCAATGACCTGAGGAATTTTGGATCCACAAATGTCAGTGTTTTTCATAAATACAGATTTTAGAGCCGTTTTCCAAACATTCAGTGGTCACTGAAATCATTCCTTTGGTCACTCCTGGCCAGGGGTTAGGGCATGCCTGGCACCAGTGGACAGAATGTGCATGCTGCCCACTTCACCCACTGGCATCATAAAATGGTGTGGCATTGGGATAGCCAGTGCACATTAACAAACCTTCTGCCCATGTCGGATTGATTTCGAGAAGCAATTAGATGTGGCTCTTGGGGCTAAAGGGATTAAGGGATATGGGGGGAAAGGTGGGATCGAGATATTGAATTTGATTATGAGCCATGATCAAAATGAATGGTGGAGCAGGCTCGAAGGGCCGAATGGCCTCCTCCTGCTTCTAGTTTCTATGTTTCTATAAGTTGTCATTCCACAATAAACATAGAACGGTATGGGGGTGGCACAGGGGTGACACGGTGGCACAATGGTTAGCACTGCTGCCTCACGGCATGAGAGATCCAGGTTCGATTCCCGACTTGGGTCACTCCCTGTGTGGAGGTTGCACGTTCTCCCCGTGTCTGCTCCGGTTTCCTCCCACAGTCCAAAAGACGTGCTGGTTAGGTACATTGGCCATGCTAAATTCTCCCTCGGCGTACCCAAACAGGTGCCGCCGGAGTGTGGCTACTAGGGGATTTTCACAGTAACTTCATTACAGTGTTAACGTAAGCCTACTTGTGACACTAATAAATAAAGTTTAAACTTTTACAGCACGGGAACAGACCCTTCGGCCCGCAATGTTATGCTGAACATAACGCCAAATTAAACTAATTCCTTCTGCCTGCCTTTGGTCCATATCCCTTTATTCCTTGCATATTCATGTGCTTATCTAAAAGCCCCTTATATGCCCCTATCGTATCTGCCTCCACCACCACCCCTGGCAGCGCGTTCCAGACACCACTCTGTGTAAAAAAACATGCTCCCTCACATTCCCTTTGAACTTTCCCCCTCTCACCTCAAGCGCATGCCCCCGAGTATTAGTCCTAGTAAAGACCCCAGTCAGCCGAGAGGTGGGCGATGAATGGGGCATGTGCCAGCTGCAATTTGCCCTCCCTCCCTGCCTGCCGCCTTCCAGGCACAATCCAAGTTTGCAAAGTGTTACCGAGAGCTGCAGCTTCGAAGCGACCAAGAAGCAAAAGAAATGCATGAAACTGCCGTCATGTATTTGCTGAGATGTTAGTGGCTCCACTGCGTCATTTTCCCCTGCAGGGAGCCTGGATTGTACAGTGGATGATTTGTACTGCGCTAAGATTAGACAAGTCGCGGTGAAGGTTGCGCCATTGACTTGTGTATAAGTGCTGTTGAAACCTGGAGCTCCCAGTCCCTCTGACAGGCAGGTAACTCTCACTGAACAAGCCTTGGAAGCAAGGCCAGAGGAACTGTTAGGAGGCTAGCACATCTGCAAACTGCATTAATTTTGTTGGCAGTTTTCTTGTCGTCCTTTCATGCAGGGCTGCGGTGTATGTTGAATTCTTAATGAAAACCATCTGGTGTTAAATGAGGCTCCGTGGGAATGGGTAGCCCGGGGCTGGCTTTCGAGATTTGTCTATTGTTCCATGTTTCCTCTGGTTGCTCCTGTCACCTGCGGGTTTAGAACCCACCTTGTCAACACTCCAGATGGTCTGGAGAAATGGCCCGTTCCGCCTTTCGTGAAACGAGCACAAATATTTCGAGCGACGCGGAAAAATGAGGCATGTTATGTCGAATTTGACTGTTCCTTTCTCTACGTGCCTGTGTGAAACTCTTGTCTTCCTTCGCAACGGCATGTGAACCAAATGGATTCTTTCGCAGGCTTTCAATCTATTCCTCCACATTGTCAACCAGCAGGTGAAGATGAAAGTTTACCTCAGTGCCCTGTTTCTTCAGTGAATTCCCTCCCTAACGGCATTGTGGGCCAACCCACAGCCCGGGGACTGCAGCGATTCAAGAAGGCAGCTCACCACCGCCTTCCCAAGGGCAACTAGGGATGGGCAATAAATGCTGGCCAGCCAGCGACGCCCATGTCCCATGTTCGAATAACAAAAACAAAAGAAGTATTAATTTTATGGGAGACTTTTGGGTCTCTCGAGCATCCCAGAATTTCACCACTGATGGCCACGCCTTCAGCTGGCTAGGCCCTAAGCCAGTGATGGGCAATCTTGGTTAGTGTGGTGGACCTCAGTTGTGCCTTTGTCCTATATGGACCACCGTTGTGTGTGCTTGTCATACCTGGACACACCCCCTTCCAGTTTGGTTCCTCCCCTCGGCACCTAGTATAAAGGTGGCTGTCTCCTCCCCCTTGTTCAGTCCAGGTTGGTTATTTGTTGGGATCTGCTCCTGATTCTGTTGTGAATAAAAGCCTACACTTATATTGGCATATCGGTAGTCTTTCGCCTTATTGATAAGGCATCAGTTAGTGAGTGGGCCGCATGGCACGCCTTCAGCTGGCTAGGCCCTAAGCCAGTGATGGGCAATCTTGGTTAGTGAGTGGGCTGCATGAATGGCCCTCCTTCATCTGAGTGGGCCACAAGATTGAAATCGTGCTTGTTCACCAACCATGACCCCATGAATAAGATCATACACACTGAATATTTCATAAGGAGTTCTGGAAAATGCTGAATCATTCATATATTAATAGAACGATCAACTTCAAATGGTGGAAACAAAAGAAATATTTACACTTTGATTGGACACAGAGGGAGCGCACGGCTCTCACAGTCAATGTTGTGAGCAGTCAGCACACACCTCACTTCACTTGCCCTTGCTTTACACAAGTATCACTTCAGTCACACCACATGGACAGAAATGAGCAGAATGAGGCAAACCCGTGCGTGGGCAACGGTAAACACAATATCTCATGGGCCACACTGAGAAACATGATAGAATGCGTGGGCGGCACGGTGGTACAGCGGTTAGCACTGTTGTCTCACACTGCCTCGGACCCTGGTTCGATTCTGGCCTCGAGTCACTGTCTGTGCGGAGTCTGCACATTCTCCCCGTGTCTGCGTGGGTTTCCTCCGGGTGCTCCGGTTTCCTCCCACACTACAAGGATCTGTGGGTTAGGTGGATTGGCCATGCTAAATTGACCCTTAGTGTCAGGAGGATCAGCAGGACAAATAAATGGGGTTACGGGGATAGGGTCTGGTTGGGATTGTTGTGGGTGCAGGCTTGATGGGCTGAATGGCCTCCTTCTGCTCTGGAGGGATTGTATAATTCTATGTGTGCCAGGCTGCAGGTTGCCCCGCGCCCACCAGGCAAGTCCTGGAACTTTTTAACTTCCCCACCTCGCTACCTCTCAGTTATGACACTCCTGTAACTTAACCCCTTGACCGAGGTTTTGGTTCTCCACTCTGCTATCTCTGTATGTGACTCAGTGTCAAAGTTTCAGTGATGATGCTGCTGTGAGGTGTTTTGGGACATTTTTACTATATTTAAAGGCACTATGTAAATGCTCTTTGCTGTAGTGTGGGTGATATAGGTGATATCAATTCAACATCTGTAATAAATAATTCACAAATTTGGGGGAAGATAATGGTGTAGTGGGTTAATGTTACTGGAGCACTGAAGCAGGTGCCCAGGCTAATTCTTCACCAGTCTAGCTGGTGAAATGAAAAAATACATTTCCATACAGTGGCATCAGGGCAGCATGGTGGCACTGCTGCCTCACACTGCCGCAGACCCTGGTTCGATTCCAGCCTTGGGTCACTGTCTATGCGGAGTCTGCGCATTCTCCCCCATGTCTGCGTGGGTTTCCTCCGGGTGCTCCGGTTTCCTCCCACTCTCCAAAGATGTGCTGGTTAGGTTGCTAAACTGCCCCTCAATGTCCCAAGATGTGTAGGTTAGGGGGATTAGTGGGGTAAATACGTGGGGTTAGGGGGATATGGCCTGGCTGAGGATGTTGTAGGTGCAGACCCGATGGGCCAAAAGGCCCCTTTCTGCGTTGTAGGGATTCTATTCTCTGTGGCCTTCGATGGTATGGCCAGCATTTGTTGCCCATCTCTAATTGACCTTGAACTAAGTTGCTTTCTGGGACATTTCAGAGGGCATTTGAGAGTCAACCACATTGCTGTGGCTCTGGAGTCACATGTAGGCCAGACCAGGTAAGGACAGCAGATTTCCTTCCCTAAAGGGACATTAGTGAACCAGGTGGGTTTTTACAAGAATTGATGATAGTTTCATGGTCATCATCACTGGGAGTAATTTTATATTACAGATTTATTAATTGAATTTAAATTCCATCAGCTGCTGTGGTGGGATTTGAACCCATGTTCCCAGAAACATAGAAACTAGGAGCAGGAGGAAGCCATTCGGCCCTTCGAGCCTGCTCCGCCATTCATCTTGATCATGGCTGATCATTGAATTCAACATCCTGATCCTCTCCCAGTTCCTCCCATATCACTTGATCCCTTCAGCCCCAAGAGCTATATCTAATTTCTTCTTGACATCAGGCAATGTTAAGGCTGGACTGCCAGATTATTAGACCAGCAATATTACCCAATTCAATTAATAATATCTGCAATTGAAAGCTAGACTCAATAATGGTGATCTTGGAACTATCATCAATTGTCCTAAAAGCCCATCTGGTTCTTTAGCAAAGGCAATCTGCCGTCCTTGCCTGGTCTCGTGACTCCAGACCCACAGCAATGTGGTTGACTCTTAACTGCCCTCTGAAATGGCCCAGCAAGCCATTCAGTTCAAGGGCATTTAGGGCAACAAAGGCTGGTCTTGCCAGTGACACCCACATTCCATGAACTAATAAAGAAAATGAAACAATCCATTACAACAATGACTGTACTGTAATGTAATAATGACCAGAGAATCTGTTGTAAGGATGTTAGAGGGATAAATGTTTGCCAGGACATTGGGGTGAATTCTCCTGCTCTCCCTTCAAATAATGCCAGGCATCCTATTCATCCACCCGAGGGGGGAAGGCAGGACCTCAGCCTAAGGGCGGCACAGTGGTTAGCACTGCTGCCTCACGGCACCAGGGATCTGGGATCAATTCCATCCTTGGGTCACTGTGTGGAGTTTGCACGTTCTCCCCGTGTCTGCGTGGGTTTACTTCGGGTGCTCCAGTTTCCTCCCACAGTCCAAAGATGTGCGGGTTAGGTTTTTAAAAGTAAAGTTTAAAGTTTACTTATTAGTCAGAAGTAAGGCTTACATTAACACTGCAATGCAGTTACTGTGAAATTCCCCCAGTCGCCACAGTCCGGCGCCTGTTCGGGTCAATGCACCCTAACCAGCACGTCTTTCAGACTGTGGGAGGAAACCAGAGCACCCAGAGGAAACCCACGCAGACACGGGGGGAACACGGCCCATCGAGTCTGCACCAACCACAATCCCACCCAAGCTCTATTCTCTCAACCCCAAGCCGAGAATCGAACCCGGGTCCCTGGCGCTGTGAAGCAGCAGTGCTAACCACTGTGCTACCGTGCCGCCCCCAAGGTTGGTTGGCCATGCTAAATTGTCCCTAGTGCGGGGGATTAGCTGGGTAAATATGTGGGGTTATGGGGATAGAGGCTGGGTGGGATTGTGGTTGGTGCAGACTCGATGGGCTGAATGGCCTCCTTCTGCACTGTAGGGATTTTATGGATTCTAACCTGAAAAACAGCCCCTCTGTCAATGCAGCACTCCTTCACTTGTGTCAGTCTTAAAGGCTGAAGTCTCTGCAGTGGGACTTGAACCTGTAATCTTCTGGGTCAGGGGTGGGAGTGCCATCCCTCGAGCCATGGCTGAACAGCTAAATAGAATTGAGTGTCAACTATAGACTGAAGCAAGTTAAAGGTACACCCTGTCTGTATGTGGTTGGAGAATAGATTATGTCATGTTACACTTCAGGCTCTGTGCTTTCCAGAGAATCCCCTTGGCACCTGAAATTTATACTTTTATGTAGTGAATACGGGCAGTGAACCAACATGTAACCCTGATGTGTTTTACACCTGGAATATCCCAATGTTTAGTCCCAACTTGTTACCCGACAGGGTACTTCAGCTGCTTACAGCACTCCTGTACTAAAGTTTAAAGTTGATTTATTAGTGTCACAAGTAGGCTTACATTGACACTGCAATAAAGTTACTGTGGTTAGCACTGCTGCCTCACACAGCGCCAGGGACCCGGGTTCGATTCCCGGCCTCAGGTCACTGTCTGTGCGGAGTTTGCACATTCTCCCTGTATCTGCGTGGGTTTCCTTCGGGTGCTCCAGTTTCCTCCCACAGTCCAAAGATGTGCGGGTTAGTGGATTGGCCACGCTAAATTGCCCCTTGGTGTCGGGGGGATTAGCTGGGGTTAATGTATTGGGTTATGGGGATAGGGCCTGTGTGGGATTGTGGCCAGTGCAGGTTGATTGGCCATGCTAAATTGCCCCTTAGTGTCAGCGGATTAGCAAGGTGAATATGTGGGGTTGAGAGAATAGAGCTTGGGTGGGATTGTGGTTGGTGCAGACTCGATGGGCCGAATGGCCTCCATCTGCACTGTAGGGATTGTATGATCCCCTAGTTGCCACACTCCGGAGCCTGTTCGGGTACACTGAGGGAGAACTTAGCATGGCCAATGCACCTAACCAGCACGTCTTATGGACTGTGGGAGGAAACCCACGCAGACACGGGGAGAAGGTGCAGACTTTGCACAGACAGTGACCCAAGCTGGGAATCGAACCCGGATCCCTGGCGCTGTGAGGCAGCAGTGCTAACCACTGTGCCACCGCGCCACCCATACCAGGGAGGTATGTACGAGCTTGCACTTCTGATCAATGTTTAGTGACCACCCTCCCCCACTTTGAAAGTATGTGAATTGTTCTTAGGCTATGGTGCACCAGTCAAAACAAAGCTCTTGGATGTAACAGGCACCACCGTAGAAAGAAGGGCCAATCATTATTGTTCTATAACACGAAGCACTGTAGCCAAGTGAACTCGATCTGATTATAGTCTAACTACAAGCAGCTCATGAACAGAAGTAGGCTACATCCCCATGAAATATAATCGTATCTCCAGATGATAACGTTCCAACACACAGGCTGTTTTTCAAAGTTCAACTAATAGAGTTTCATTTTAAATGCATAGTCCAATGACCTATTTAAAATTGATATCTTAAAAAAAAAACCAAATTTACAATCTAATGCAACAGTAACAGGGATTAACTGTGTCTCAGCATTCTCCAATTCTATGATTAAATTACTCCCCTTTTACAGTTTTCTTTCAAAGAGTTTCTGTTAGGGCAGCACGGTGACACAGTGGTTAGCACTGCTGCCTCACAGCGCCAGGGACAAGGGTTCAATTCTGGCCTCAGGTCACTGTCTGTGTGGAGTCTACACATTCTCCCCGTGTCTGCGTGGGTTTCCTCCGGGTGCTCCGGTTTCCTCCCACTGTCCAAAGATGTACGGGTTGGATTGATTGGCCATGTTAAATTGCCCCTTAGTGTCAGGGGGGACGAGCGGGGTAAATGCGGTTGCAGGAATAGGGCCTGGGTGGGATTGCGGTCGGTACAGACTCGATGGGCCGAATGGCCGCCTTCTGTACTGTAGGGATTCTGTGATTTTCCCATGAGGGAGCTGAACTGTCAAGGGGAAGGTATGATCCATGGTTAGTAACTGTCCTCCGCAACCTCACCCTCATCAATTAGCCTGGAACTGTGGTTCTCCGTTTAGTTGACATGTATTTGGGTTTCTTTATAATAATAATATGATGTCAGTAACCCAAAGGAAAGTGATTATATCGTTAGAGTGATTTTATCCACAGAAAGTGACTGAAACCAGTGTGGTAACACAATACAGTGAACTCAACTGTGGCAGCCCCAAAGCCCCCCTTGCACCTCCCCCCGCCTCCCCCTCCCCTTCTCATCACCCCCCCCCCCCCCCCCCCCCCACCTCACCCCTCCTCTCCGGGTCCAGCATACACCCAACACTGCTTCCCCCACCCCGGTGGATCCTTACGATCCAACTGTGAACACCTGGGGCCTCAGGAGTAATTGTTGATGGGGTTGGTCAACCATGGGGGGCTTCACCGCTGAACACAATCTTCACCAATCATCAGTGCATCCACCGTTTCCGGGAAGGTACCACTCTCTGGGAGTCAGGAGCGGGAAAGCTGGCTGATCTGATTGTTGTGTCCCAGCAGAGACTCATCACAATCTGGGGACCACTTTCATTGACACCACTGATCATTCTTGCCGGAGGACGGCAATGTCGGCGGCACAGTGGTTAGCATTGCTGCCTCACAACGTCCGGGAGCACAGGGACCCGGGTTCAATTCCGGCCTCGGTTCACTCTCTGGGTGGAGTTTGCACATTCTCCCCATGTCTGGGTGGGTTTCCTCCGGGTGCTCCAGTTTCCTCCCACATTCCAAAGATGTGCAGGTTAGGTGCATTGGCCATGCTAAATTGAACCTAGTGTTGGTGGTTAGCAGAGCAAAAATGTGGGGTCAAGGGGTTAGGGTTTGAGAAGGCTTGATGGGCTGAATGGCCTCCTTCTGCACTGGAAGGATTCTATGATTCTAAGAGACTTAGGAATATGGTGTAGTCGAGCCTGATAATGGGAAGAGTGCTATTGAGGTTTTCCACATATCCTGTGCAATTCCTTAACACAAGGAACCTGGGTGTGTCTCACTGTGATTTATAGACATAACACAGGCTTTTCATCAAAGCATTCCCCACTCTCTAACAGTCCAAAGTTATTACAAAGAGCACAGATCTAAAAGATTTGGGACTGAGAGCAGGAGAAACATTTGTACACAGAGAGATGTGGAATTCCCTGCCAGAATTAATGACTCAACAGAGAACATGTAAGGATAGGTTGGTGGGGTGCTTTAAGGAAAGGGGAATAAAGCATTGCTGCGTGGGTTTCCTCCGGGTGCTCCGGTTTCCTCCCACAGTCCGAAAGACGTACTGGTTAGGTGCATTGGCCATGCTAAATTCTCCCTCGGTGTACCCGAACAGAGTGTGGGGACTCGGGGATTTTCACAGTAACTTCATTGCAGTGTTAATGTAAGCCTACTTGCGACTAATAAATAAACTTTACTTTTAACCTGAGATGCGCCAAGTCTTCACTTGTGTTAAGGAATGTCCCAACACGTCTCCGCTGGCAATATCTAATCAGACAGATGTATTGGCTTCCCCTGTGTAATTTCACAACTGTCTGCCAATGTCCAGTGCAAGTTTGCATTAATTCATTCACCAGTTCCCCAGTGTAACCTCACACTCAGCTGCAAGTTAGTCCCGTGCAGCCTTGTACTTGTTTGTTCACTGCACTCATGTAATCTTCCTCGCTGCCCTCGTGTAGCTACACACTTGTGCATGGCTTGTGGAATCTCGCAATAGTTCCCCAGCAGACTTTGCTCTAACCTCCTGTTTGTACTAGGTCCTCTGTGTATTCTCAGACAGGCTCTCTTATTAAACCTATGCATTATCAGGATGACTGGCTCAGTTGCATTTCCCAGTGCTCCTTCATATGCGATCTCCAACTGACTGGCATTTCTCTGTGCGATCTCAGTTGGATTCCCTACCTAACCCTGCATCATGTTAACTAACTGGATGCATGAGGAATGTTAGTGTTTCCACTCAGTGAGGTGGGAGTGGTGGAGAGGGAAGAGACCATGACTAGTTCTTTCTGCTAAGTCTTTTTCCAGCTGCCAATTGTTGTTTGAACGTGGTTTAATTTTCCATTGGCGGTTTGTGAAGCCCGATTGTCCTGCTCTGAAATGTGGCTGATTAGCTTCATTCTCTACAAGCGGTTTGCAAAACAGGCTGGTCGGAAACAGTTGACGCCATAATGTCAATTTGTTTTTGTCGATTCTTTATACGGTAACGCCTGCAGAAGACAATGCAGCTTCTTTCAGATTATAAATTGCATTATCTAATGAGCTAATGTGGGCAGCACCACACACTCAAGCAATGGCTGGAGTTTGTTACCATGGCAGTGGTTGGTTTTCCAAGAGTTCCAAACTGGGCCATATCACTGTTGGCTAGGTTGCAGTTGGGTAGGGCTGGGTTGGAGTTGAGTTGGATTGGGGTAGAATTGTGTAAGTAAGGGTGGAATTAGATAGGGTAGGGTTGGAATCGGGTTGGATTGAGGTAGAATTATGTCATGTGGGGTGGAATGGGGTAGGGTAGAGTTAGAGTTGGGTAGAGTAGATTTGGATTGGGTAGGATAGAGTAGCGTTGGGCAGAGTTGAGTCGGGTTGGGGTAGAATTGTTTAAAGAAGGGTGGAATTGGGTTAGTAGAATTGTGTTGGAGTGGGGTTAGGTTGGACAGAGTTGGGTTGGGTTAGATGGGGTGGTTTGGGTTGAGTAAGGTTGGATTGGACTTGAGTGGGTTCAGGTAGAGATGGATTGTGGTAAAATTTGGTTGAGGGGTTATGTTGGGTAGGGTTGGATTGGATTTGGGCTAGATAGGGGTTGGTCTGGAGGGGGGATGGTGAGATTGGATTGGGTTGGGTGAGGGTTGTGTTGGAAAGGCGGGAGGGTGAGGCTGGATTGGATTTGAGTTGGAGTTGGGTTGGGTGGGGTTGGACTGGATTCGGGGTGGGGGGGTGAGATAGGATTGGGTCGAGTTGGAGTAGGGTTGTGTTGGCCAAGGATGGAGTAGGGTCAGGCCGGATTGAAATTTGGTTGGGTCAGATTGGGGTCAGGTCAGATTGGGGATGGATTGGTTTGGGATAGGTTTAGAATTGGGTTGGATGTTGTTGGATGATGGGGAATGATTGGGCACGTCAATCACCAAGGGGGCTGGTGGTAAGCTCAGAAAGGGTATTGTCCAGAGATCTGCTCTGTGGTATCACGGACCAATGGGGACACTTGACCCTTGATGGTGCACCGGAAGAACAATAACGATTGCTTCCCACATTCACAGCCATTCTCTCCCCTGTTAAATTTACTTTTACCGCAAGATAAATAATTGGACATTTCCCCAACTCATCGATTAGTAACATTATTGCTTATATTCAGAAGAACACAGAACTCTCCATGTCTGTCCAAACAGCATCTCCTGTGTCTCCAACAATTCCTATCAAACCTTTCATTACATATAGGGCTGGAATTCTCCGACCTCACCCGCAGCTAGGATTCTCCAGTCCCGCTGCAGTGGAAGGAGATTTGGCTGAGCACCAAATTCTCCAGTCTCACTGGGAGCGGCGGCAGAGTGTGAACGGCCAGAGAATTACCGCTCTAGTCTCCCGTTCTCTTTGCCAGCCTCCCAAGCTTCAACTACCTAAATTTTGACTCATTTGAACCTCGGCTGCTCACATGGTATCCCGCGCTGACTCCCGTAATCTCCCATTATCCTTTCCCTCGCAAACATTCACTGGCTTCCTGTTTCCCCCAGTGGTCCATTAGTGAGTACATTGTTGTGTTGCGGCTCACCACTGGATGTGATAGCTTACTGCGTGTGTGTGTATGTGTCTACATATGTTTATGCACATGTATGTGTGCGGGCGTGCGTGTATGTGTGTGCATGTGTTTATGCATGTGTGTGTGCCTGTGTGTATGTGTGGGTGCACGTGTGTGCTGGTATGTGCGTGAATGTGTTTGTGCACATGTGTGTGTATGTATATGCGTACATGTGTGCGTGTGTGTATGCGTGTGTATGTGGTGTGTGTATATATATGCGTGCATGTGTTTGTGCGTGGGTGTGTGTGCTTATGCATGTGTGTGTGCTGTGTGTGTGTGGGTGTACGTGTATGTGTGTGCATGCGTGTGTGCACGCACGGGTGTGCGTGCATGTGTTTGTGCGTGCTTGTGTGTGTGTGCCGGTGTGTGTGAGTATCTCAGCGGGAGGTATTGTCTTCACTAACCTGAATTATAACTTTTCACTCATCCTATTCCGGACTCGCCGGGGCCGTTTATGAAGCTGATATTATTTACACTCAGCCTCTTGCTCAGAATCATCTGATCTGCTGCCAAAATTCCCAGGTTGGGACTTGTTCCATCAATTCCCGATTATTTTCTCATCTGCAGGGTCTGAAGTGAGCGAATGGAAGTGGATTTTGACAGTGTTTGTAATTGTCTTGTTCTGCCAAGTGTGGAATCTTGTCACTTGCCAGAAACAATGCGTTACTGGAAACGACCTGTTTGAGCATTCTCTCTGCTGTATCCTCGGTTACTCATTGTTACTCAGCCACCAGCAGACGTCTGCCTAGCACTGATACCTGAATGGCAATGTCCTGGAGATCTTGGACGGACGTCAAGCAGAGCGTTTGGGAGCTGGGGTGGGGAACGTGGCATGGTGACCATTTCAAATTGCCTTTTAATGAGACATAAACCACAGGGGCTTGGAAAATATGTTTCAAATATTCATGTTTATTCTCATTAAACAAAACAAAGACATCAGACGTCTATGGTTTGACAAGGCCAGAAACAGAGTTCCAGATGCCACAGAATCCCTCTCTCATCTTGTATCTGCTCTCTGTCTGTATTTCTCTCTCCTTCTCTTTCTAGTTGCTCTGATGTCTCATTGCTTTTCTGTCTGCTCTCTTTAGCTTTCATTTTGCTGTTTTTTTCCGCTGTTTCCTACCATCTTTCCCCCTCTCTATCCTCTCTTTACCCACCATAGAATCACTACAGTACAGAAGGAGGCCATTTGGCCCACCGAGTCTGCACTGACTCTGAATCGTACCTAGACCCCCATTCTCCCCCCCGCCCCCCCGCAACTGCCGAACCCCTGTAACCCCTAATCTACCTAACTACACAACCTGGGACACTAAGGGGCAAGTTACCATGGCCAATCCACCTAACCTGCACATCTTTGGACACTAAGGAACAATTTAGCATAGCCAATCCACCTAACCCGCACATCTTTGGATAATAAGGAACAATTTAGCATAGCCAATCCACCTAACCCGCACATCTTTGGATAATAAGGAACAATTTAGCATAGCCAATCCACCTAACCTGCACATCTTTGGATAATAAGGAACAATTTAGCATAGCCAATCCACCTAACCTGCACATCTTTGGACACTAAGGAACAATTTAGCATAGCCAATCCACCTAAGCCGCATATCTTTGGATAATAAGGAACAATTTAGCATAGCCAATCCACCTAACCTGCACATCTTTGGATAATAAGAAACAATTTAGCATAGCCAATCCACCTAACCTGCACATCTTTGGACTGTGGGAGGAAATCGGAGCACCCAGAGGAAACTCATGCAGACACGGCGAGAATGTGCAAACTCCGCACAGACAGTGACCCAAACTGGGAATCGAACCGGAGTCCCTGGCACTGTGAGGCAGCAGTGCTAACCACTGTGCCACCAAGCCGCCCTCTTGGATCTCTCGCTGTTCCACATCGTTTCCCCTCCATCCTCACTGCTCTCCATCTCTCTTTTGCCTCCTCTCATTCTTCCATTCATTCTCTCTGCATCTCAGTGATGAGCCTCCTCCAGTCTGCCCTGACTGAAGGTCTCCCTCCACCATTCCATCCTCCTGTGTCTGCCGGCTCGCTCCTGTGATTATCCCGGTGAATGCCGTTCACCCACTGCCACCGCCTGTGCAGCGGGAAAACAGGGCGGATATCTCGCCACTTTGCCAGTGATGGAGCAGCTTCCGTACAATGCTGTGGAGGTTCAAACCGCACTGTCTCCTAAATCTCCCCTTCATCCCATCAGTGAAAGGACATAGAACAGATTCCTGGCAACCTTGGCAGCCAGACTAACCAAGACTGGGTGGGGAACAAGCGGCTGAAACCAGAAACTTAATGACAGCTACACAGAGCTGAGACGGATGAGAAATGTTCTTCCCCCGCTGCCTAATTTCCTTTGTTCATTTCTGTTTATCTCTTCTTTCCCTTCTCGTCCTGTCCGCTTTCACTTGGTAATGCGTTGCAATGTCAGCTTGCATCAAAAGCTCAAATCCCCGGAGTGGATCCTTAACTCTTTAATCTTCTAAATGTAAGGCTACAACTAACTGTCGAAGCCTGTGTCTCAACGAGGAGTGTCCCAGTTGTTAAAACATTTCTCAAATCGCTAAGACTTTATGGCTGTGACCCTCCTGGGTCATGTATAAAGGGTGGGAGCTTCCATTCTAAAGACGCTGGTGGGAGCGGAAAGCAGAATGTTTTCCGTGAGGGGGAAAGATTTCTGAATCCACGCCATGTTGCGCTGGTCAGCTCATTACTTCCATTTGTGATGTGGAGATCCTGGCGTTGGACTGGGGTGGGGCACGGTAAGAAGTCTCACAGCACCAGGTTAAAGTCCAACAGGTTTATTTGGTATCACGAGCTTTCAGAGCACCGTTCCTTCATCAGGTGAGTGGAGAGTTGGGTTCACAAACAGGGCATATATAGACACAGACTCAATTGCAAGATATCATGTACCATTATCTTCACTCTTCACTCACCTGATGAAGGGGCAGCGCTCCGAAAGCTCGTGATTCCAAATAAACCTGTTGGACTTTAACCTGGTGTTGTGAGATTTCTTACTGTACTTTCATTCGGAGCACAGAGGATTGTCTGGCGGGGGCAGGGTGACAGCAGAAATTTTAACTCCCTGCTGTTAACCTCACGGGGGTGGGGGGTTGGAGGTGGGAGTTGAAGATCTACGCACCATAGTTTTTTTAAAAATTCATTCATGGGACATGGGTGTCGCTGGCTGGCCAGCATTTATTGCCAATCCCTAGTTGTCCTTGGAAGGCAGTTGAGAGTCAACCACATTGCTGTGGCTCTGGAGTCACATGTAGGCCAGACCAGGTAAGGACGGCAGATTTCCTTCCCTAAAGGACACTAGTGAACCAGATGGGTTTTTCCGACAATCGACAATGGCTTCATGGTCATCAGTAGATTCTTCATCCCAGATATTTTTTATTGAATTCAAATTCCACCATCTGCCGTGGCGGGCTTCGAACCCAGGCCCCCAGAACATTAGCTGAGTTTCTGGATAAATAGTCTTGCGATAATACCACTAGGCCATCACCTCCCTTGTTGGGCACCCTCCCTCCCTGCCCCTGTCTCCTGGGTCCCATTTCTGCTCCACCTTCCACCCTACCCCTGTCTTTCAGCTTTCACACAGCTTGTGCTGCCGGCACCCGATATAAGTCAAGCTGAGAGCAGGCCCAAGGAATGCGTACCCACCTCAGAGCCATGGAGGAAATAAAGCTCGGCAGCCGCAGGCCACTGATGTACAGTCATAGAATCCCGACATTGTAGAAGGAGGCCATTCAGCCCATCGAGTCTGCATCGACAACAATCCCATCCGAGTCCTATCCTCATAATCCCACGTATTTACCCTGCTAATCCCCCTGACACTAAGGGGCAATTTATCATGGCTAATCCACCTAACCCGCACATCTTTGGACTTTGGGAGGAAACCACTAAGGGGCAATTTAGCACGGCCAATCCACCTAACCTGTACATCTTTGGACTGTGGGAGGAAACCGGAGCACCCGGAGGAAACTCATGCCGACACGGGGAGAACGTGCAAACTCCACACAGACAGTGATCCGAGGCCGGAATTGAACCTAGTTCCCTTGCGCTGTGAGGCAGCAGTGCTAGCCACTGTGCCACCGTGCTGACGGGGGAACTTAATTTGCAGGGAAGCTTCATTCCAGCGAGGTGGCCTTTTGATCAGCTTGCATGACATTCTAATGCGTGGAAAAGGGTTTTCGAACATTGCTGCTCAGGTAGCTTCAACCGCGCTTAAACTCCTCAAAGCAGAATTGCGACAGTACATCCTGACACTGTGCTGAATTAAGTTTCCAGCTATTAATGGGACTGCAAGATTCCCCCCAGATTTGAACTCAATTTTCCCAAAAAAACCCCGCTTCCATCGTGTTGTGGGGCTGTTTGGTGTTCATTGCAACTTTGTTCCCCTTGAAGTAGCCAGACCGAGTCAGAGTTTTTCAAACAGTTGTTTAATCAGGCTCTATAGCAAGGACTCTGGGGGAAGGTCAGCTGTGGCCAGCCAGAGTACAATCATACTAAAGCAGATATAGCTTCAGATTTGATTAGAAGTAATTAACATCTACCAATCAAGGTATCTCTATCCACTCACAGCTATTGATTAAGGTTACATCATGCATAAGATACAAATATTAAACACCAGTCACTACTATTGCGCACTTGCTTAATTATAATATCCAATCAGTGTGAAGACTTAATCTTGTTAGCTAACCTATTGGCCATGCTAAATTGTCCCTTACTGTCTCAGGAAGTGTAGGTTAGGGGAGATTAGTTGGGTAAATATGTGGGGTTATGGGGAAAGGGCCTGGGTAAGATGCTCTTTCAAAGAATTGGTGCAGACCCAATGGGCTGAATGGCCTCCTTCTGCACTGTAGGGATTCTATGAAATCTATATCATTCCACAGAGGAAATGTTGCCATAGCCAAGACCCATTGGAGTTGCTTTGGCAACTTTAGCGATACTTATCTGAGGGAATAGTAAGCAGTCTCACAACATCAGGTTTATTTGGAATCACGAGTTTTCGGAGCACTGCTCCTTCCTCAGGTGAGTCACTGACTCACCTGAAAGACTCACCTGAGGAAGGAGCAGCGCTCCGAAAGCTCGTGATTCCAAATAAACCTGTTGGACTTTAACCTGATGCTGTGAGTCTTCTTACCGTGCCCACCCCAGTCCAACGTCGGCGCCTCCACCTCATCTCTGAGGGAAGTGAGTGGAATTGGCAGGTCAGTGTCAGAGCAGATTCAACCAGGCAAAGCAGGGATGGAGGGGTGAGATGGAGACTGATTGGACCCTAACACTAACCCTACTGACACCACACCCACAGTCTAAACTCAGACCTGAGAGAATTTACCCCATGGGGTGAAGTTACCGAAGACTTGGCTTGAAACTGTGGAGCTCTGCCTCAGGTAAGACTCCAGACTTTCGGCAGAGTGAGTGAAGTAGGAAAGAAGGCAATGGTTCATTCAGGAGGCAGACACATTTAACAATTACCCGTGTCCCGCAGTTTATTAATTCAGTGCTGACGTCCTGTTGAAACCCTATTGTTGTTTCCTGCGTTTAACTATTTCCTTTTCTGTCATGTATAGAAGCTATCCCAATGAACTGGGCCCCAAACATTGGACCCAAACCAGATTTGAATACATCATGAAGCTGAAACAGGCTGCCCTGAAGTCGGCGAGGAAACAGTGGGCTGATTACATCTTGGTGAGTAGAACTGACACCTATTCTTATAAAGGACTCTACCTCAAAGGGGAAAATGGGCTTGACCAATGAATGTACGGTGTGTGATGATGGTGGCACAATTGGTATAAATGTATTTACATTGTTTTTTTTATTTTTCTGTAGAACGTTTTAAATTTCAGTTTTATTCTATAGACAGTCGGTGTGTCTGGAAAACATTTAGCTCAAGGGCTGTAGAATTACTCATTTCAGCTCGGAAGTTGTTACTTTGATAGAGCTAATGGACTTTTGTTTGCACAAAAGATTCCTTGGGAAGTTGATTGACAGGGTCATGTGATAATGTGGTTAATGTGCAGAGCTGGGTCTGTAGCAGCAGATGTGTAGGTTAGATGGATGAGCCATGGTAAATGTGTGGTGTTACGCAGATAGAGCGGGTGAGAGGGCCTGTGTGAGATACTCTGTCAAAGAGTTGGTGGCGACTCGATGGGCCTAATGGCCTCTGTCTGCACTGTAAGGATTCTACGATTCTATGAAAGAAGTTTTTGCAGTTTTTAGAGTTGCAGCTCTGCTGAAGTCAGAGACATGTGTAGGCTGTTCCTGAGAACTCACCCTCTTCCTCCACAAAATCTCTCTGAAAGCTTCAAGACTGTTAACACAATTTATAGCAAGTATGCCCGGATTTGCTAACTGTGTTTATTTGGAAGTGGGTTTGGTCTATGCATGAATGGAGCATATTTGGAACTGGAACAGTTGTAAGATAGAAAGTAAAGTTGCTTCCTTTCATTTTTAAATATTGTTCAACTTTTACTGGTTGGGCTGCTTCATTTGTTAGAGTTATATTTAAACTGTTTTGTTACATAAGTTTGTTTTACTATAAAAGATTGCTGCCTGGAGTGAAGCATGCTATCCTCGCATTTATGCCAAAATGGAAAAGAGTTTGGAGTCTGGTCTGGCATTCTAATGTAGTTTGGGGTTCTGGTCCGCCACCCGAAACATAGTCTTGTGGAGATCTCCCATTTTGGTTAAAGAAAGCTAAAAAGACACAACTTTTATAAAGAAGCTGGTTGTGTTGGAATATCTCAAGGTGCTTCACACAATGAGTTACTTTCTAACGTGCAGCCACTCTTGTTATGTAGGCAGCTTTTCTTAAACCATCATAGCTGTTTATTTCTTTATTTTTCATGTTGATTGAGAGAGGAATGTTGAGCAGAGCAGAGGAAAGGCTCCCTGTCCATAAAACCACTCGAACAGTGCAGCACACATTCATAACTCAGCTCTGTGGATCACAGGGTCAGAGCTCTTAGGAGCAAGGGGACAGGTAACTGTGGCAAACCCTCAGTTTTACCCTTTATCCAGAGGTTGGCATCTGCAACAAAGCAATCTCCTTCAGTATCGCCTCAGTTTGAAGGGTAGATTATACCCTCAAACATTAGTGTGCGCCCCGGCCTGAATGTATGTCTCTCCCCTCCACCCACCACTACCCCTGTCCACCCATCCCCACAGCACCCCCCCCCCCTCCCCTCCCCCACTGCACCATTCAATGTCTAATAGGAAAGTCTGATTAGCTGGCCAGGTTCTCTGGGCGTTTCATGATTTATGCTGACTGTTCCCACCCGTTGCCATGGGCTGATGTTGGGGAGGCGGTAGCCTAGTGGTATCGTCACTGGACTAGTAATCCAGAGACCCAGGGTAGTGCTGAGGGGACCCGGGTTCGAATCCCACCACAGCAGATGGTGAAATTTGAGTTCAATTTTTTTAAAAACCTGGAATTAAGAATCTACTGATGACCATGACACCATTGTCGATTGTCGGAAAAACCCATCTGGTTCACTAATGTCCTGTAGGGAAGGAAATCTGCCGTCCTTACCTGGTCTGGCCTACATGTGACTCCAGAGCCACAGCAATGTGGTTGGCTCTTAACTGCCCTCTGAAAATGCAAACCACCCAGTTCAAGCACAATTAGGGAAGGGCAATAAATGTTGGTCCGAGCAGCGATGCCCACATCCCAAGAATGAATAAAACTAAAAGGGTCCAGCACATATAGGACTAAATATAGCAATATATAGTATAGTAAGAGGGCACATGACCTGTACCTGGGGACAGTGTTGGACAGAGATGTGTGCGCCAACCAGCATGGAGACCACTCTAACTTGTGTAGCCTTTACTATATAGTTCTAAGGGTCAATGAAGGCAGTTTACCACCTTTGGACCTGCAGTCAACACCCTACACCAACCTCCTGGTCACTGAATAAATCCCACAGTTACCTGGGAGCCCCCTTGCTCCTGAGTGCTCTGACCCCGAGATCTGCAGAGCTGCGCTCTGAATGTGTGTTGCACTGGATCAGTTGTCAGGTTTTCTGGGGGAAAGCAACAGAAAGAGCTGAAAATACTCAGCATTCGGGCAGCATCTGTGGAGAGAGAAACAGAGTTAACAGTGTGGGCTGAATATGACTCTCCTTCTCTGTTCTTATTTCCGATTTCCAGCCATTTGTCTTTGCGTTAGGTTTCCAAGACCTTTCTATTTATTTGACGCTGGCAATTGTGATTGTGTATACTGTGGGTCAATGGGGCGCCATTGTGTTTGCACTATTCAGTGATGGAAAGTAGTGTTAATCAAGTAATTGTATTAAGTGAGCTGCTGGAAGTACTGAAATACTGTGCTTTTAAACGTAGCAAGTATGGACATAATTTTTTCAGTTTATTCTTTCATGGGATGTGGGCGTCGCTGGGCTGGGTTAGCATTTATTGCCCATCCCTAATGGCCATGAGCTGAGTGGCTTGCGAGGCAATTTCAGAGGACAGTTAAGAGCCAACCACATTGCTGTGGCTCTGGAGTCACGTGTAGGCCAGATCAGGTAGGGACAGCAGATTTCCTTCCATAAAGGACATTTCTGGTGTCCAGATCAAAGAACAAAGAACAGTACAGCACAGGAAACAGGCCCTTCGGCCCTCCAAGCCTGTGCCGCTCCTTGGTCCAACTAGACCAATTGTTTGTATCCCTCCATTCCCAGGCTGCTCATGTGACTATCCAGGTAAGTCTTAAACGATGTCAGCGTGCCTGCCTCCACCACCCTACTTGGCAGCGCATTCCAGGCCCCCACCACCCTCTGTGTAAATCACTAACAATCTGTCCTGGTTCCTCCATGCCGAATCTATAGTTAAGGAAGTCCACCAACGCCTATACTTTCTCAGGAGGCTAAGGAAATTTGGCATGTCAGCTACGACTCTCACCTATTTTTACAGGTGCACCATAGAAAGCATTCTTTCTGGATATATCACAACTTGGTATGGCTCCTGCTCTGCCCAAGACCGCGAGAAACTACAAAGGGTTGTGAATGTAGCCCAGTCCATCACACAAACTAGCCTCCCATCCATTGACTCCATCTACACTTCCCACTGCCTCGGAAAAGCAGCCAGCATAATTAAGGACCCCACGCACCCCGGGCATTCTCTTTTCCATCTTCTACCACTGGGAAAAAGATTAAAAAAGTCTGAGATCACGTACCAACCGACTTGAGAACAGCTTCTTCCCTGCTGCCATCAGACTTTTGAATGGACCTACCTAATATTAAGTTGATCTCTCTCTTCACCCTAGCTGTGACTGTAACACTACATTCTGCACCATCTCCTTTCCTTCTCCCCTATGTACTCTATGATCTGTATGCTTTGTCTGTATAGCACGCAAGAAACAATACTTTGCACTATATACCAATATATATGAAAATAATAAATTAAATCAAATAGTGAACCAGATGAGTCTTTATGACAATTAATGGTAGTTTCATGGTCGCCATTATTGAGACTAGCTTTAAATTCCAGATTTACTAATTGAATTTGAAGTTCACTGGCTTTCATGTTAGGATTTGAACCCATGTCCCCAAAACAATAGCCTGGGCCTCTGGAGTACAGGTTCAGTGGCATTATCACTGTACCTGTACAGTGTCTCTCCCAATGTACTGGTGCGTTGACTCATATTTTGACTTCAAGCCAAATTATCTTGTGATGTAAAGATACTCAAATAGGAGTGTGTGTATTTGGACCCCCTGCCATGGGACGTTGAGGTGGAAAAAGATCACAGCGCCAGAGACCCGGGTTCGATTCCAGCCTCCGGTTACTGTCTATGTGGAGTTTGCACATTTGAGCTTTGACAAAGGGTCATCTGGACTCGAAACGTCAGCTCTTTTCTCTCCTTACAGATGCTGAGATTTTCCAGCATTTTCTCTTTTGGTTGGAAAAAGACCAGATGGCTTATCAAGCCTGCCCCTCCATCAGAATGCTTAGAGTATCAGAATGAGACATTTTGAACTGTATATGAGTAGATTGGTTATTTAACCATCCGACAGAAGCAAAGAATTCCAGGATCTAGAATCATAGAAACCTTCCAGTGCAGAAGGAGGCCATTTGGCCCTTTGAGTCTACACAGACCACAATCCCACCCAGGCCCTAACCCCATAACCCGATGTATTTACCCTAGCTAGTCTCCCTGACACAAAGGGGCAATTTAGTATGGCCAATCATCCCATCCCGCACATCTTTGGACTGTGGGAGGAAACCAGAGCTCTGGAAGAAACCCACGCAGACATGAGGAGAACGTGCAGACTCCACACAGACAGTGACCCAAGCCGGGAATCGAACCAGGGTCCCTGGCGCTGTGAGGCAGCAGTGCTAACCACTGTGCTGCCCACCATCTACAGGAGGCTAAACCTGCAAAATTCCTCTCTCGCTCCTTCAGCCAATTGAAACCAGTCCAGGGAATCAAAAACAAAATACTGCGGATGCTGGAATCTGAAACCAGAACCGAGGGAGCCAGAAACATTAACCAGGTCTGGCAGCACCTATCAGGAGAGGAACAGTCAACATGTTGAGTCCAGAGACTCTCTGTTAGGTGATTGGCCATGATAAATTGCCCCTTAGTATCAGGGGGATTAGGACAGTAAATATATGGGGTTACAGGGATAGGGTCTGGGTGGGATGGTTGTCGGTGCAGGCTCGATGGGCCAAATGGCCTCCTTCTGCTCTGTAGATTCTATAACTGAATGAAAACATTCAGCTAGCCTGGCAGAGAGTGAACCAGAGTTAATGCCTCAGCTCACTGACCCTCCCTCAGAAGCAATTCAGGGGATCAGTGATGTAGAATGAAACTGTCCTGTGACACATTTGATGTGCGTTTACCTATGTTCTGACCAGTGCCATTAGGGAAAGCTGCATAGCCAAGGACAGGAGGGTGGCAGAAAAGTTCAACTTTCTCAGGGTATGGACTGTGAATATTAATATAACCCAATAAAAGCTTACGAAGTGCAGCACGGTGGCACAGTGGTTAGCACTGCTGCCTGACAACGTCAGAGACCCAGGTTCAATTCTGTCACTGTCTGTGTTGAGTTTGCACGTTCTCCCCGTGGCTGCGTGGGTTTCCTCCCGCACTCCAAAGATGTGTGGGTTAGGTGGATTGGCCATGCTAAATTGCCCTTTAGTGTCAGGGAGACTAGCAGGGTAAATACGGGGGTTACGGGGATTGGGCCTGGGTGGGATTATTGTCGGTGCAGGCTCGATGGGCCGAATGGCCTCCTTCTGCACAGAAGGGATTCTATGACAGTAATTACCCAGGATATTGTAACCAGTTCTGCTTATCACGGAATAGATAATTAAGGACAAGTGACTGATTACTTGGTGAAATTTGATCTGATTAATGAGAATCACCGTAGATTTGATGAAGGAGCAGCGCTCTGAAAGTTTGTGATTTCAAATATACCTGTTGAACTATAACCTGGTGTCGTTTGACCCCTCATCTTGTCCACCCCAGTCCAACGCCAGCATCTCCACATCATAGATTTGTCAAGGGTAGGTCACGGGTAATGACATTTTTCAGGAGTTAACTGAATTAAGAGATGGGAGAATGTCTATCGATGCAGATTTTGTGCAATTCCAGAAGACACTCATTCAGGTTCCACACGAGAGACTGTGAATTAAAATTACAGCTCGTGAAATTGTTGGGTAAATGATTGGATTGCAGAGAATGGAGAACAGGGATAACGGGTGTGTACTCAAAGTGGAAGTGACTAGTGGTGGCCCACAATGACCTGTACCACGGTCTGAATCATTGTCTATATACCGGGGCCCCACAAAAGCACAGTCAGCTGTGGCACGGAATGTGGTAAAGTACAGTGACAAAGTAAGGATATATTGGCTTTGCGGTGCAGAATGTAACTCGGGGTTAGATACCAGAGAGTCATTCCATTAACTAGGTTCACTAGTCACGTATTGTTAAATTACTCTAAACACTTTATCTTACAAGTTTGAATTTGCACATTCTCCCCGGGTCTGCGTGGGTTTCCTCCGGGTGCCCCAGTTTCCTCCCACAGTCCAAAGATGTGCGGGTTAGGTTGATTGGTCATGCTAAATTGACCCCCTGAGTGTCAGGGGTACTAGAAATCATAGAAACCCTACAGTGCAGAAGGAGGCCATTCGGCCCATCGAGTCTGCACCGACCACAATCCCACCCAGGCCCTATCCCCACATATTTACCCACTAATCCCTCTAACCTACGCATCCCAGGACTCTAAGGGGCAATTTTTAACCTGGCCAATCAACCTAACCCGCACATCTTTGGACTGTGGGAGGAAACCGGAGCACCCGGAGGAAACCCACGCAGACACGAGGAGAATGTGCAAACTCCACACAGACAGTGACCCGGGCCGGGAATCGAACCCAGGACCCTGGAGCTGTGAAGCAGCAGTGCTAACCACTGTGCTACCGTGCCGTACTAGCGGGGTAAATACATGGGGTTATGGGGATAGGGCCTGGGTGGGATTGTGGTCGGTGCAGGCTCGATGGGCCGATTGGCCTCCTTCTGCACTGTAGGGATTCTATGATTCTAAGAATGGGGCAGTCAGCCCAGCTACTAACTGGCAATTCGCTCATTTAGATATTGCAAAGATATGGGAGGGATATTTCTATTTGTGTGGTTTGTTAAAATCTTCTTTGCCCCAGACGTTGGTGTTTTCAGTCCACCTACTTTGTGAGTTTTCACATTAATCTTGGTCTGTCAATGCCTCACCCAGCAAAGAGTAACTCAACTTCAGAGACAAGTTTTAAATGCGATCCTTTCTTTCCATCCTGTGGCTGGCCTGGGGAAACTTCAGTCCCCTTGGTAACCTATTACTCATTCTTACTTCGACCATCATGAAGGGAAAATAAATTGCCCCCGGGGACAGGTGTGTTCCTATTCGACAGAAATTGGTCCCTTCCAGTGAAATGATGTTATCGGCTGAGATTGCACAATGTCCGGATCCGCACGCAGTCAGTCGGAGGCTCGTGTTTTCCCAACATGAGCTGTTCAAGAGACATCTCTCCAGGTTTGAGTTGAACTCACAACCTCGGCACTGCGGGCACCTCAACCTGCACTGACGACAATCCCACCCAGACCCTATCTCTGTAACCTCCACCCCCTGATACTAAGGGGCACTTTAGCACAGCCAAACCTCTCGTGTACCGCGTGCTAACCGATTGCGCCACTGGAGTGCAGCAGCATTCGTTTGCATATGTGTTTTAAGTTGTGTCATCTTGTTAGGGTGTGTGTGTGTCTCTCTGGGGAGGGGGTGGTGGGTAGGCAGTGGAGGGCTCCGGGGAGGGGGTGGTAGGTGGGCAGTGGTGGGCTTGGGGGAGGGGGTGGTGGGAAAGAATCATAGAATCCCTACAGTGCAGAAGGTGGCCGTTTGGCCCATCGAATCTGCACCAAATACAATCCCACCCAGGCCCTATTCCCATAACCCCCACATCTTTACCCTGATACTAAGGGGTAATTTAGCATAGCCATTAACCTAACCTGCACATCTTTCAGACTGTGGGAGAAAACCGGAGCACCCGGAGGAAACCCACGCAGACATGAGGAGAACGTGCAAATTCTGCACGGACAGTGACCCAAGCCGGGAATCGAACCCGGGTCCCTGGTGCTGTGAGGCAGCAGTGCTAACCACTGTGCCACCCCCAGGACTGAAGCTGATCTCAGGGCCCCACGAATTGTAAATCTGCCAGCACTGATTTGATCTGGATAAAAGCAAATTACTGCGGGCGCTGGAATCTGAAATCAAAAGAGAAAATGCTGGAAAATCTCAGCAGGTCTGGCAGCATCTGTAAGGAGAGAAAAGAGCTGACGTTTCAGATGACCCTTTGTCAAAGCTGATTTGATCTGACCTGATTTGATTTATTATTGTCACATGTATTAGTATACAGTGAAAAGTATTGTTTCTTGCATGCTATACAGACAAAGCATACCATTCATCGAGTACATAGGGGAGTAGTAAAGGAGAGAGTGCAGAATGTAGTGTTACAGTCATAGGTAGGATGTAGAGAAAGATCAACTTAATGCAAGGTAGGTCCATTCAAAAGTCTGACAGCAGCAGGGAAGAAGCTGCTCTTGAGTCAGTTGGTGCGTGACCTCAGACTTTTGTATCTTTTTCCCGACGGAAGAAGGTGGAAGAGAGAATGTCCGGGTTGCGTGGGGTCCTTAATTATGCTGGCTGCTTTGCCGAGGCAGCGGAAAGTGTAGACCGAGTCAATGGATGGGAGGCTGGTTTGCGTGATGGACTTGAGTTTCACTCACAACCCTTTGTAGTTTCAACCGAATTTGGACAGAGCAGGAGCCATACCAAGCTGTGATACAACCAGAAAGAGTGCTTGCTGTGGTGCATCTGTAAAAGTTGGCGAGAGTCATCGCGGACATACCAAATTTCACTGTTCGTACTCCCTGGGATGTAGAAGATGAAGGAGCCGACTTGACTTTGATCTGATTTGATTTATTATTGTCACATGTATTAACAGACAGTGAAAAGTATTGTTTCTTGCGCGCTATACAGGCAAAGCATACCGTTCATAGAGAAGGAAAGGAGAGAGTGCAGAATGTAGTGTTACAGTCATAGCTAGGGTGTAGCGTAGGATCAACCTAATACGGGGTAGGTCCATTCAAAAGTTGAGGGTCTTGAGGATTTTGTAAGGAATTTTTGAGGTACGGAGGGAAACATCTACCACTGGTGGGGGGAGTCCAGGACAAGAGGTCGTAACCTTAACACGAGAGTCACACCATTCAGGAGAGAAGTGTGGAAAGGCTTCTTCTTCTAAGGGATGGTTAAAGCATGGAATTATCTCCCAGAAAAAAAACAGTGAAATGTAATCATTTTCGATCCGAGACCAATTGATTTTTGCCAGACAGGATTATAGCAGTATGTGGAGTCACAGTAGCATGGTTAGTACTGCTGCCTCACAGCACCAGGGCCTGGGTTCTATTCCGGCCTTGGCTGACTGGCTGCGTGGAGTTTGCACGTTCTCCCCATGTCTGCGTGGCTTTCCTCCGGGTGCCCCGGTTTCCTCCTGCACTCGCAAAAATGTGTAAGTTAGGTTGATTGGCCATGCTAAATTGCCCCTTAGTGCCGGGGGGTGGAGGTTACAGCGATAGGGCCTGGGTGGGATTGTTGTCAGTGCAGGCTCGATGGGCTGAATGGCCTCCTTCTGTACTGTAGAGATTCTATGAGCAGGTCGATGGAGTTAAGATATTGATCAGCTGGGATCTGATTGAATAGGGGTACAAACAGGCCTGAGGGGCTGAATGGCCTATCCCTGTTCCTTTCTTCCTTAAAGGTCACCCCCAACATCGGGGAACATCCAAGCTCCAGAGGCCGCACAAAGGAGAGCAACAAGATGTGAGAGGAAAGATCTACAAGGAATGAGTTGTTAAACAAGGGGGAGTTCAGCCTCAAAGAGATAGCTTTGCTAAAAATTAATTTATGGGATGTGCTGGCTCGACCAGTATTTATTGCCCATCCCTAGTTGCCCTCAAGAAGGTGGTGGTGAGCTGCCATCTTGAACCGCTTTGTCCCTGAGGTGTCGGCACAGCCGCAGTGCTGGAGGCTTTAAGGAGGTATGTAAGATGCCTAACAACAGAGAGAATGTGAACCAGAAAGAATCTGGCTGGGCTGCGCCAGCAGAGATTCAGAATCTTGAAATCAAATTTAAGCTAATGTCAAGACAATATTTTTCCACACATTTGAGTTAGTAATGGTTGGTGCTAATGCTCAGGGGGGATTGCTAAGCCGAGTACACTGGACTGGTTTGAGCACCAGTCAGGATACCACAATGGAAAGACGTGGGTAACAGTCCGGAAGGATTAGATAAATGGCCTTATTGGCACTTTTCATTTTAAACTTATTTTAGGGTCTTAATATAAGCTGAGAACAATGAGCGAAACTGTGCTGCGAGTTACAAAGGGAGGTGACAGATAGAATCCCTACAGTACAGAAGGAGGCCATTTGGCCCATCGAGTCTGCACTGACTCTCCGATAGAGCATCCCACCCAGCCCCTATCCCTGCAACCCCACATATTTACTCCAATTTACCCCTAACCTACACAGCTTAGGACACTAAGGGGGCAATTTAGCATGGCCAATCAACCTAACCCTCACATCTTTGGAGTGTGGGAAGAAATCGGCGCACCCGGAGGAAACCCACGCCGACGTGGGGAGAATGTGAAAACTCCACACACACACAGTGACCCAAACCGGGAATCGAACCCGGGTCCATGGCGCTGTGAGGCAGCAGTGCTAACCACTGTGCCACCGTGCCGTCCCTGACTGGTGACTGTGGCTGTAGCAAGTACAATATTTAACTTCCATGTGGCAGTAATAGAACAAGTATTGATTTTCCAATCACCGTAACTTTAAACAGATTACAGATAATGCAGACCACAAAAAAATTAACATCTGTTACTATCAAATATTAAGAATAACAAAGGGCAAAAATTAGTTTGGCAACGTGTTCGTCGCCTTTAATATCACTCTTGCCAGTAAACTCCCAAGCCAGACGTGAGTTAATGTTTTACCAGTGAAAGAAGTTGCACGCCTACATTATTGGCCAGCATCTGACTTCTGGCAGATGTTCGGCTGCTACAGTCTCAATTTGGCCATGTTACGAGCATTTGGCAGCAGGCAAGAGCCAAGTTCCACAGTCCTCTTGGGGTCTTGGCAATCAGACGCAAACAAGAATCCAAGGACTTAAAGTACAAAACAGTTCTAGAGCGCACGGTACAGTTCGGGTGATGGTGAATGTGTGAGAGAGTGAGGCAGCATTTACACCGTGGTTACTGCTGTCCGCCAGCTGTAAGGGCCCTTTTGCTGAACTTTGAAAGTCCAGAGCAGGTTGATTCTGTTTTTGTTTCCATTTCTGGAGGAGACAGGGATCTGAGCAGTTCTTTCCAGCCTCTTCTCCATCTGTATGAATCACAAGCTAATCAGCTAGTGTCTGCAATGTCTGATCTGAAGCTCCCTCTCCAGCACCCTATCCAATACACAAACTATTCATCGAGTCGGAGAATCCCGACAGCGCAGAAGGAGGCCAATCGGCCCATCAAGCCTGCACTGACCAAAATTCAATTCAGGCCCGATCCCCGTAACCCCAAGTATTTACCCTAGCCAGTCCCCCTGACACTAAGGGAGAATTTAGCATGACCAATCAACCAAACCCGCACATCTTTCGGTCTGTGGGAGGAAACCGGAGCACCCGGAGGAAACCCACGCAGACAGAGGGAGAATGTGCAAACTCCACAGTCACCCAAGTCTGGAATTGAACCCAGGTCCCTGGTGCTATGAGGCAGCAGCGGTAACCGCTGTGCCCACCGTGCCGCCCTAATTGAAAGTATTTATCGCAGAAACAGGCCACTGATAGAATCATAGAATCCCTGCAGTGCAGGAGGAGGCCATTCGGCCCATCAAGTCTGCACCAACCACAATCCCACGCAGGCCCTATCCCCCCAACCCCATGTATTTACCCTGCTAAACCCCCTGACACTATGGGCAATTTGCCATGGTCAATCAACCTAATCTGCACACCTTTGGCATGTGGGAGGAAACCGGAGCACCCGGAGGAAACCCACCCAGACACGGGGAGAACGTGTAAATTCCGGTGACCCGAGGCTGGAATCGAACATAGGTCCCTGGCGCTGCGATTCAGCAATGCTAACCACTGTGCCGCCCTAATTGTGGAGTATTTATCGCAGAAACAGGCCATTCAACAGCTCCATGCTGGTGTTTAGGTTCCTCAGTTTTCTCCTCACACCCCAATGCCATCAACATTTCCCTCAATTACTTTCCTTCCCCTAAATGTATCTGACCCCTTGAATCACATCAATGCTGTTTGTCTCCAGTTAGTTAAACCATGCAGTACATGACCAGTTAGGTCAGGTACTGCATGGGCAAGCGGTAGAGTAAAGCTTCTTCATCTTTTTGCCATCACTCAACCCCCAGTCAGGTGCAGCATGGGCTAGATGTCGAGTAAAATGATCTCTCCACGGTTTCCAGGACTCAGTGGCGGAGCCTAGTGGATGTGTCAGGTACAGACCAGCAAGTACATCGACACTATTTCAGTGTGTTAGATGCTTGGGAGGGGGCAGGTTTGTACTCTGGTAAACATCTGGGAAGAAATAATAAGTTGCTTATCAGCGCAGGGGGAGGGAATACAGTTGATACTGGGATAGAAATGCAAGATGTTTAAATTGAGGTGATATCTCTTTTGGCTTTGTATGTGAGCTCAGATCAAAGTGTTCTTTTCTTGATAATCCTTTGAGCTGAAGATGACCATGTTCGTCACCTAGCTTGGGTGTTTCATAGAATCCCTACAGTGCAGAAGGAGGCCATTTGGCCCATCGAGTCTGCACCGACCGCAATCCCACCCAGGCCCTATTCCCGTAACCCCACATATTTACCCTGCTAATCCCCCTGACACTAAGGGGCAATTTAGCATGGCCAATCAACCTAACCCACATATCTTTGGACTGTGGGAGGAAACCGGAGCATCCGGAGGAAACCCATGCAGACACGGGGAGAACGTGCAGACTCCGCACAGTCACCAGAGGCCGCAATTGAACCGGATCCCTGGTGCTGTGAGACAGCAGTGCTAACCACTGTGCTGCTCGGGAACATAGGAATTAGGAGCAGAAGTCGGCAAATTCAGCCCTTCGAGCCGGCTCCGCCATTCAATCAGATCATGGCTGATCTCTCCCTGGTCTCAAATCCACCTCCCCACCTGTTCCCCAAAACCCCTTATTCCTTTTTTTATTAGAAATATATCTATCTCCTTCTTGAAACCATTCAACGATTCAGATTCCACCGCGCTATGGGGGCAGCGAGTTCCACAAATACACCACCCTCTGCGAGAAGTAGTTCCTCCTCATCTCAGTTTTAAATCTACCGCCTCTCAACCTACACCTGTGACCTCTTGTTCGAGATTGCCCCATAAGAGGAAACATTTGGTCGACATTTACTTTATAAATCCCTTTTAAAATTTTATATACCTCGATCAGATCCTCGCTCATCCTTCTAAACTCCAGTGAGTACAAGCCCAAACTGTCTAATCTCTCCTCGTACGTCAACCCTTTCATCTCCGGAATCAATCTGGTGAACCTTCTCTGAACTGCCTCCAATGCCACCACATCCTTCCTCAAATAAGGAGACCAGAACTGGACACAATACTCCAGATGTGGTCTCACCGACACCCTATACAATTGCAACACTTCTCTACTTTTATACTCCAATCCCTTTGCAATAAATGCCAACATCCCATTTGCCTTTTTTATCACCTGAGGGAACAGCATCAGGTACCAGTGAATTAGTGAGTGAGTGCTAAGTAGGAATAGAACATAGAACATTACAGCGCAGTACAGGCCCTTCGGCCCTCGATGTTGCACCGACCAGTGAAACCACTCAAAAGCCCATCTAACCTACACTATTCCAATATCATCCATATGTTTATCCAATGACCATTTAAATGCCCTTAATGTTTGTGAGTCCACTTCTGCTGCAGGCAGGGCATTCCACGCCCTTACTACTCTCTGAGTGAAGAACCTACCTCTGACATCTGTCCTATATCTATCACCCCTCAATTTAAAGCTATGTCCCCTCGTGCTAGGTATCACCATCCGAGGAAAAAGGCTCTCACTATCCACCCGATCTAATCCCCTGATCATCTTGTATGCCTCTATTAAGTCACCCCTTAACCTTCTTCTCTCTAACGAAAACAACCTCAAGTCCCTCAGCCTTTCCTCATAAGACCTTCCCACCATACCAGGCAACATCCTAGTAAATCTCCTCTGCACCCTTTCCAATGCTTCCACATCCTTCCTGTGATGCGGCGACCAGAACTGTACGCAATACTCCAAGTGCGGCCGCACCAGAGTTTTGTACAGCTGCAACATGACCTCCTGGCTCCGAAACTCAATCCCTCTACCAATAAAAGCTAACACTCTGTAATAGTTGGATCATTGACTTTTTGCAATCGCTTGTGACCAGTGGCTCCAATGATATATGTTGTGAAAAAACACACCCTCCAATTCACAGTAAGCAACACCATTGGACAGGCACTAGTTAATAAAGACCAGTCTCATTTTAAGTGGTACAGAATGGTACAGAGACAGAGAAAGTTGATCATTTCTCGCTGAAATCTGGGATTTATCATCATCTCAAGTTGACCTTAGAACATAAGAAGTATGGGTGGCACGGTGGTTAGCATGGATGCCTCACAGCGTCAGGGACCCGAGTTCGATTCCAACCGTGGGTCACTGTCTGTGTGGAGTTTGCACATTCTCCCCGTGTCTGTGTGGGTTTCCTCTGGGTGCTCCGGTTTCCTCCCACATTCCAAAAATGTGCAGGTTAGGTGGATTGGCCTTACTAAATATCTCTTCGGGTGGAATTTTTCCATCCCACCTGCCAGGATTCCCGTGCAAAGATCCGTTGGCCTCGGGCGGGATTTTCCAGCCTTGGGGCGAGTGTGGCCGGAAAATCCTGCGCTTAGTGTCGGGGGATTAGTGGGGTAAATACATGGGGTTACGGGGATAGGGCCTGGGTGGGATGCTCTGTTGGTGAGTCAGTGCAGGCCCGATGGGCCGATTGGCCTCCTTCTGTACTGAAGGGGATTCTATGATTCTAAGTGAGAGCAAGAGGAGACCTCGAGTTCCTCAAGTCATTGCTCCATTCTAACCCAAATCTACTTGGATAGGCAGAAGCTTTTTCCCAGGGTGGAAGAGTCAATTACCAGAGGGCACAGGTTTAAGGTGCGAGGGGCAAGATTTAAAGGAGATGTACGAGGCAAGTTTTTTATACAGAGGGTGGTGGGTGCCTGGAACCTGTTGCCGGGGGAGGTAGTGGAAGCAGATACGATAGTGACTTTTAAGGGGCGTCTTGACAAATACATGAATAGGATGGAGATAGAGGGATATGGTTCCCGGAAGGGTGGGGGGTTTTAGTTCAATCAGGCAGCATGGTCGGTGCAGGCTTGGAGGGCCGAAGGGCCTGTTCCTGTGCTGTAATTTTCTTTGTTCTTTGTTTGCTTCTCTTCCTTAAATTCTCTTGGTGTCAAAAAAAAAGCCGATTACAGCAATGAGATAGGGTGAACAGTTGGAAGCTTTTTCCCAGGGCAGAAATGACAATTACAAGGGGGCACAAGTTCAAGATAAGTGTGGAAATGATCATAGAAATCATAGAAACCCTACAGTGCAGAAGGAGGCCATTCGGCCCATCGAGTCTGCACCGACCACAATCCCACCCAGGCCCTACCCCCACATATTTACCCGCTAATCCCTCTAACCTACGCATCTCAGGGGCAATTTTAACCTGGCCAATCAACCTAACCCGCACATCTTTGGACTGTGGGAGGAAACCGGAGCACCCGGAGGAAACCCACGCAAACACGAGGAGAATGTGCAAACTCCACACAGACAGTGACCCAAGCCGGGAATCGAACTCGGGACCCTGGAGCTGTGAAGCAGCAGTGCTAACCACTGTGCTACCGTGCCGCCCATCAGTGGAGATGTGTGGGGGAAGTTTTTTTACACAGAGGGTGGCGGGGGCCTGGAATGCACTGCCAAGTGAGGTGGTTTAGACAGACACGTTAGCCACATTTAAGACATATCTTGATAGGCAAATGAACAAACGGGGAATAGAGAGATATAAGCAGTTGGTTTAGATAGGACAACATGATCGGCGCAGGCTTGGAGGGCCGAAGGGCCTGTTCCTGTGCTGTACTGTTCTTTGAGATGCCATTCCCTGAAATGGACAGGCGATTTCTACACAGCAGTGTCCTGGCTGCTGAATAACGCATTGGCAGCCCCAGATATAATTGGCGAAGGAGCAATGCCACAGGAGATCTGCTGATCTTTAAAATTAAATGACCCTACAGCATTCTTCGCAATCACTCTTTGCGGCAGGAAGGTGACTTTTGGTCTGTTATTGGTGTGCTGGCTGCCTGGATCCGTTCCAGCGAGCGTGAAGCCAAATTCGAATGCTCACTCATTAACATGAAGCATCAGTGAACATCCTGAGTGCATTCGGAAAACAGGTCAAGTGGGATCACCATCATCAGAATAATGAGCTGGGAAAGAGATTAAAATCTGCGGCCAAAATCAGACCTGACTCTGATTAAAATTACGGTTCTCTAAATGCCGGGGCGAAAATCCCTCGTGTCCCACGTGTTGGGTGCTACCCAACACAATAAGAATTGAAATACCTTTCTCACTATCGTTGTATGTTTTGATTCTATTCTTTTATTTATTTTTTAAGTTCATTTATTCAATAGTGTCACAAGTAGGCTCACATTCCCACTGCAATTAAGTTAGTGTGAAAATCACCCAGTTGCCAAACTCTGGTGTCTGTTCAGCTACACTGAGGGTGAATAGAGTGGCACAGTGGTTAGCACTGCTGCCTCACAGCTCCAGAGACCTGGGTTTGATTCCCGGCTTGGGTCACTGTCTGTGTGGAGTCTGCACATTCTCCCCGTGTCTGCGTGGGTTTCCTCCGGGTGCTCCGGTTTCCTCCCATAGTCCAAAGACGTGCTGGTTAGGTGCATTGGCCGTGCTAAATTCTCCCTCAGTGTTACCCGAACAGGCGCCGGAGTGTGGCGACAAGGGGATTTTCACAGTAACTTCATTGCAGTGTTAATGTAAACTTGCTTGTGACTAATAAATAAACTTAACTTAGAATTTAGCACGGCCAATGCACCCTAACCAGCACGTCTTTCGGACTGTGGGAAGAAACCGGAGCACCCGGAGGAAACCCACGCAGACATGGGGAGAATGTGCAGATTCTGCACTATTGCCTAACAGCGCCAGGGACCCGGGCCCAATTCCGGTTCACTGTCTGTGTGGAATTTGCACATTCTCCCTGTGTCTGTGTGGGTTTCCTCCTGGTGCTCTGGTTTCCTCCCATAGTCCAAAGATGTGGGAGGTAGCGATTCTCCCAACAAAATTCTAAGTGTCGAATTTGCGTAAAAACGGAAGTAAATCGCACTGGTTTTTTCAGCGGGATTTTCAAAGAGAATCTCCCACACTTGGCACCACAGAACGCACTAGTGTGAATCATACTAATAACCAGTGGGTGGGCCTATTCCTGTTGGAGAGGCCGGCAGCATAGCACTGAGTGGGCCACTGCGCGTGCGCCCATCTGTCAGTGCTGAGATCGGCATATGCGCAGTAGCCCCGCACTGCCGGCCTCCCGATCGCGGGCCAGCCCCCTGACCCTGCATCATTGGCCGTGTGGCCCTCCAACGGCCCAATTGCCGGCCTCTCAGGTGTGTCCTGGCCAGCCTCGACCACTCCCCCCACCACCTGTCCCCGGCCTGCCCCAATGTCCCTCCTGCCCCTGGCAGCCCTGATCTCCTGATTTACCCCCCCCCCCCACCCCGCCTGCAGTCCCTCTATCCTCCCTTGCAGGCCTGATTGCTGACCACCCTCCCTTTCACTCAGCCTGAGTGCCGAGTGGCAGCGGGATCTCCTCCACCCCCACTGATCACCCCCTAGATGCCCTGCCCCCATCAGGCCCTGTCTCCTTGGCACTTCCCTATGCCTGGTGGACAGTGCCAAGGCACCCCCTGGACTTTGGCACTTTGCCCCTTGGGCAGCGCCGGGGGCCCAGGCTGGCACTGCCAAGGTGGCAATGTCTAGAGGGCACCCTCCCCGATGCCTGACCCTCTGGGGGGCCTTGTTTGCCCTCCCCTCACTCCAGCGGGGTTGAACTGCCAACTCCCTGCAAGTGGGGAGCTATAGTATTTCCCGCTGGAGTGAACCACCCCTGGTGGTTGGGGGGCGGGGGGGGGGGGGCGCGGGGAGGAGGCTATTGGCCCAGAGATTTCAGGCCTGGGCCCGCTAATGCTATTTAAATAGTATGCAAATTAGGATTTGCATAATTTATGCACATATGCGCCGATTTCCGGCAAAGAGCCGACAGTGCCAGAAATCCGGCTGGCGGAGACTCGCGGTTGCCATGGCGCCCAGCGGGGAGCCCCCTCCACTCGAGTCTCCCGACCCGCCGCGCTGGGAGAATTGCCCCCGTGCAGGTTGGGTGGATTGACCGTGGCAAGTTGCCTCTCCAGCCTTTTGCTTTATCTAAAATCTTTTTAAAATCCTCTCTTTTTCAGTTTTTAGACACGGATAACATTCTGACAAATGACCAGACGTTGAAGCTGTTGATTGCGGAGAACAAAACGGTGGTAGCTCCAATGTTGGTGTCACAGACTGCGTACTCCAACTTCTGGTGTGGGATTACTCCTCAGGTAAAGGGCCTGGTCTTCACAGATTGTTCACGGTTACGTAGAAATTTAAATCTCGCCTCCCTTTATGATTACACATCGCGGCTTATTGTGTCCAGACAGTGAGGGGACTGGAGGCTGATTTTCACTGGCACTTGGTAGAGAGAGATGGGCAGCTATCAGGAATTATGTAAATAACACGTCGCAGCGCATATTCAAACAATAAGACTTAAGTCGCTAGAAAGTGGATCGCACTGGCTCTCCCCAATGTAAAACAGGCACCCAAAGGTCCAGTATGATGGGCGCTGTGCATTCAATGTCCGGGACCAAGAGTGCACCATCCACTATATTGATAAAGATTCCTTCATAGGCGTTGGATCAGTTAGATATGTAAACATAGAGTCGTACAGCGCAGGTAAGGCCTTTCGGCCCATTGAGTCTGCATGCCATATTCCAGCACTTGTCCCATATCCTTGATTGTTGTGATGTTTCAAACCCTCATCCAAATACTTTCTGAACATAAGAACATAAGAACTCGGAGCAGGAGTAGACCATCTGGCCCCTCGAGCCTGCTCCGCCATTCAATAAAATCATGGCTGATCTTTTTATGGACTCAGCCCCACTTACCCGCCCGCTCACCATAACCCTTAATTCCTTTACTGTTCAAAAATTTATCTATCCTTGCCTTAAAAACATTCAATGAGGTAGCCTCAACTGCTTCACTGGGCAGGGAATTCCACAGATTCACAATCTTTTGTGTGAAGAAGTTCCTCCTCAACTCAGTCCTAAATCTGCTTCCACTTATTTTGAGGCCATGCCCCCTAGTTCTAGTTTCACCTGTCAGTGGAAACAACTTCCCTGCTTCTATCTTATCGATTCCCCTCATAATCTTATATGTTTCTATAAGATCTCCCCTCATTCTTCTGAATTCCAATGAGTATAGTCCCAGTCTACTCAGTCTCTTCTCATAAGCCAACCCTCTCAACTCCGGAATCAACCTAGTGAATCTCCTCTGCACCCCCTCCAATGCCAGTATATCCTTTCTCAAATAAGGAGACCAAAACTGTACACAGTACTCCAGGTGTGGCCTCACCAGCACCTTATACAGCTGCAACATAACCTCGCGGTTTTTAAACTCCATCCCTCTAGCAATAAAGGACAAAATTCCATTTGCCTTCTTAATTATCTGCTGCACCTGCAAACCAACTCATTGAGATTCCTGCACAAGGACACCCAGGTCCCTCTGCACAGCAGCATGCTGCAATTTCTTACCATTTAAATAATAGTCCATTTTGCTGTTCCTACCAAAATGGATGACCTCACATTTACCAACATTGTACTCCATCTGCCAGACCCTTGCCCACTCACTTAGACTATCTATATCCCTTTGCAGACTTTCAGCGTCCTCTGCCACCCATCTTAGTGTCATCTGCGAATTTTGACACACTACACTTGGTCCCCAACTCCAAATCATCTATATAAATCGTAAACAATTGCGGTCCCAACACTGATCCCTGAGGCACACCACTAGTCACTGATCGCCAACCAGAAAAACACCCATTTACCCCCACTCTTTGCTTTCTGTTAGTTAACCAATCCTCTATCCATGCTAATACATTACCCGTAACACCGTGCACCTTTATCTTATGTAGCAGTCTTTGGTGCGGCACCTTGTCAAATGCCTTCTGGAAATCCCGATACACCACAACCACAGGTTCCCCGTTGTCCAATGCACATGTAATGTTCTCAAAGAAATCCACCAAATTAGTCAAACATGACCTCCCTTCATGAACCCATGCTGCGTCTCACCAGCATGGTTGTAAGGTCTCCGGCCTCCACTACCTTCCCAGGCAGTGCGTTCCAGATTCCCACCACCCTCTGAGTGAAGGCTCAGCGGTTAGCAGTGCTGCCTCACAGAGCCAGGGACCCGGGTTCGATTCCCAGCTTAGGTCACTGTCTGTGTGGAGCTTACACATTGTCCCTGGGTTTCCTCTGGGTTTTCCTCCCCACAGTCCAAAGATGTGCTGGTTAGGTGAATTGGCCATGCTAAATTCTCCCTCAGTGTACCCGAAAAGGTGCTGGAGTGTGGCGACTAGGGGATTTTTGCAGTAACTTCACTGCAGTGTTAATGTAAACCTACTTGTGACTGATAAATAAATAAACTAAATAAAATTGTTTTCTCAAATCCCCCTCGGAATCTCCTGCCCTTCACCCTAAAACTATGCCCCCTCGTGATTGATCCCACAACCAAGGGGAACAGTTGCTCCCTATCCACCCTGTCCATACCCCTCATAATCTTACACACCTCAATCATAACCCTTCTCGGCCTTCTCTGCTCTAAAGAAAACAATCCAAGCCTCTCCAGTCTCTCCTGTAGCTCAAGTGCTCCATCCCAGGCAGCATTCTGGTGAATCTCCTCTGCATCTCCTCCAGTGCAACCACATTCTTCCGATAGTGAACTGACCAGAACGCCAGCTGTGGCCTCACCATGTTTAAGATTCCTATGGAAGCTTTGATTGTGACTGACTGCCGTCAGTGGCACTCACAGCCGCGTTCAATCTCAGCCTCCGGCAAAGCAGCGATCGGCTCAGGGCTGGTGGGAAGCTGCCATGGGAAAGGTAACTTTTTAAACCATCATACCTCACTGTGGAGTGCGAAAAGCAGGAATACCGTTCCCGGATCCATGGTAAATTCGTGGGCCACTGCTGACCTGCTCCTCCTCCATCTGCTATCATACTGCCCTCATCCCCTACATTTTCAAGGACCTTGATCTTCAGCTGAACCTGGTGACCTTGCTGACCCCTCAGGGCGAGTGAACCGCCTCAGGTGGTCTGCAGCTCACTGAGGCCAGGGGGCCTGGTTGTCCAGCCAGCAGCCTGATCAGGTGTGTGCAGTGTGCACTCAGCCAGGATCGCACAGGGATTCAGGCCCGCTCCAATTCCCTAGGCCTCAGTGTTTTCAGTTTCAGATCCCAGTCTTGGGGAAATGGGATTTCTCATTTATTTCTTGTTCTCTCCCTTCTCCGGGATCCTTCTGCCCATTGTTTCTGGACTGTGGTAACCTGGCAACCTTCTCCTGCTCAGGCTGCTGGGATGTTGTTAACAATAGGCCGTGACCAATTTCCCTCTCTGTGAATTCTCCCCAGGCCTTGAAATGAATTGATTTGATTTATTATTGTCACACATATTGGGATGCAGTGGAAAGTACAGTTTCTTGCGTGCTATACAGACAAAGCATACCATTCATAGAGTACATAGGGAAGAAAGAAAAGAGAGGGTGCAGAATATAGTGTTACAGTCACAGCTAGCGTGTAGAGAAAGATCAGCTTAACATGGGCGGCAAGGTGGCATTGTGGTTAGCGCTGCTGCCTCACAGCGCCAGGGACCCGGGTTCGATTCCGGCCTCGGGTCACTGTCTGTGTGGAGTTTGCACATTCTCCCTGTGCTCCGGTTTCCTCCCACAATCTAGAGATGTGCGGGTTCGGTTTATTGATCATGGTAAATTGCCCCATAGTATCAGGGGGACTAACAGGATAAATATGTGGGGTCAAGGCGATAAGGCCTGAGTGGGATTGTGGTCGGTGCAGACTCGATGGGCCGAACGGCCTCCTTCTGCACTGTAGGGATTCTACGGTTCTATGAGGTAGGTCCGTTCAAAAGTCTGATGGCAACAGAGAAGAAGCTATAACCCATCTTGGAAATTTATCTGTTACTTCCCAAAAAGCCCAAACCTTCCGACCCGGCATTTTGGGAATGCTGCGACAGCCTTTGTGATCTTCCCGACATTTTAATTGATGCAGAATGATAGCTGGCGGCGCTCGCGGTTTCGCCACGTGCAGCTCACGGTCGCGGGCTCGAGCCGGAATGCACGCGCTGGGCAACTTGTACCAGGTGTTCTCCTGGTGGATGAGGCCTGGCTCCTGACGCTTACTCATTCTTGTTTTGTTTTGATCAAGGGTTATTACCGGCGGACGGTGGAATATTTCCCGACGCGTCTCCGTCAGCGACTAGGCTGCTTCGCCGTTCCGATGGTGCATTCGACAGTCCTGATTGATCTACGCAAGGAAGCCACGCGGGAGCTGGCCTTTTATCCACCGCACCCAGAGTTTTCCTGGGCTTTCGACGATATCATTGTGTTTGCATTCTCGTGCCGTGCCGCAGGTAGTTAGCGAGTGGTACAGTCAGCGAGATACGGGCTGAACAACTCCACTGTTTTTCTCCTGGGCTGCTTTCCCTGTGTCTGTTCATGTTCATTTTTTGCCTGCATCATTTCATAGAATCCCCACAGTGCAGAACGAGGCCGTTTGGCCCATCGAGTCTGCACCAACTCTCCGACAGCGCACCCCACCCAGGCCCTATCCCTGTAACCTCACATAGTTACCCCACTAATCAATCTAACTGCACATCTTCGGACACTAAGGGCAGGATTTTCCGTCCTCACTCGCCCCAGTGCTGGAAAATCCTGCCCAAAGTCAATAAACCTTTGCATGGTCCATGTCCCGCCTGTGTCCTACAATTCCCACGGTGCACGAGATGGGAAAATTCCACCCTAATGGAGAATTTAGCACGGCCAATCCACCTAAGCTGCACACCTTTGGACTGTGGGAGGAAACCAGAGCACTCAGAGGAAACCCATGCAGGTACAGGTGAATGTGCAAACTCCACCCAGACAGTGACCCGAGGCTGGAATTGAACCTGGTCTCTGGCGCTCTGAGGCAGCAGTGCTAACCACCGTGCCACCCCTTATGTGCTGTGTGTCCTCGGTGGCTCTGGCCTGAGGGTGGCACGGTGGCATAGTGGTTAGCACTGCTGCCTCTCAGCACCAGGGACCTGGGTTCGATTCCCGCTCGGGTCACTGTCTGTGTGGAGTTTGCACGTTCTCCCCGTGTCTGCGTGGGTTTCCTCCGGATGCTCCGGTTTCCTCCCACAGTCCAAAGATGTGCGGGTTAGGTGGATTGACCATGCTAAATTGCCCCTTAGTGTCAGGGGGACTAGCTAGGGTAAATGCATGAGGTTCTGGGGATGGGGCCTGGCTGAGATTATGGTCGGTGCAGACTCGATGGGCCGAATGGCCTCTTTCTGTACCATAGAGATTCTATGATTCCAAATGGTCGACCAGTCAACTGCTGACTTGAGGGAACATGAGGCAGGTTTCACGAGAGTCTGAAAGCCGATGGCGTTGGGGGGGGTGGAAGGTATGGGATTAGGGCCTTGGAGGAGGAGAGGAGGCTGTGGGCTGAGCAACTGCCTCAGTTACTGGGTCAAGTCCTAATCACCCTTCCTGTTTTGTTTTTTTGCGCAGAGGTTCAGATGTACGTGTGCAATAAAGAGCGATATGGTTTCCTCAACCTTCCTGGCAAGCCCCAAAGCACGTTGGAAGATGACCAGCTGAACTTCGTACATCTTATGTTGGATGCCATGAGTAAGACTGGCCTTGAATGCAGCCTCTTTGGCCCATTAGGGGCACAGTGGAATAGGTGTGACAGGGAGCAACAGATACAGGGATATAAGCACGGATATAAGCAACAGAGAAACCTCCATGAGCACCAAAGTTCCCTCTACCCTGGTTTGAGGTGTATCTGTCAGGTCTATCGATACAGTCAAGAACATTGGATTCTTGTCCTGAAACATTTTAGTTTCCTCAGTTGCCTTCAGCAGTATGGGAGAAATGATAAGTTTCATGTAATATTAATCTCTGGTTAGTCCCCCCGCCCCACCCCGGGGATTCAGTTGGGGAGAGGTCTCAAAATATACTAGACCAAAAATGGTCTTGTCTCATTTCGTACTTTCTTATGCCCTGACACTAGGGGGAAGATGATAATCACGTCCAAATAAAACCATTCCAACATTTCAAGAAAGGTTTGTATATTTAAGACCCTCAATGCCTTATTAGTTAATCCAAAAGTACTTTTTTCATTGGAAAGGACTCGGTATGCACAGATATTGATGTTTCTCTTTAACGATCTGCAAATCTAAATCCGGAAAATTCTTACCTCTCTGTCTCCTCAAATTGTCCTGTCCACTGTATGGATGTGATAAAAGAAACCTGTACTTTTATAGCGTTTTTCCTGTTCTGAGGTAAGTCGAATAACCACGTAATGGGCGGTGCCAGGTGGGCAGTGCCAGGCTGATGCTGCCCCATGGGCATTGCCCAGCCTTGCCACTGAACACCCAGGGGCTTCATTGGCTTCCGATCCCCCAGCATGGCCATCGCGTCTGGTCCCTGTTCGTGGGGGACCAACGGTGAATCTTGTTGGCGAGAGTCTTGCCGACGAGGGGGGGAAACACCCAGGAGGTTGGAAACGGCCGTGCCGGACACGTTAATTACATGCGTGTCATTAATATTTAAATCAGCTTCACACTCTTCCAAAGCCAGTTGTGTTGGCCAGGCAGGGTCGGGAAGATGGCTTTCGCCGCGAGATTGGTTTGTGCCCGGCACGAAAGCGCTATCTTCCTGGCTCATTCCGCCGCGCAGGGGGCCGGAAAGATCGTCCCCATTGTGTTTTTCATGATCTCTGGATGTCTCAAAGAACAAAAGAAAATTGCAGCACAGGAACAGGCCCTTCGGCCCTCCAAGCCTGCACCGACCATGCTGCCCGACTGAACTAAAACCCCCTACCCTTCCGGGGACCATATCCCTCTATTCCCATCCTATTCATGTATTTGTCCAGATGCCCCTTAAAAGTCAGTACCACATCCGCTTCCACTACCTCTCCCGGCAAGGAGTTCCAGGCACCCACCACCCTCTGTGTAAAAAATCTGCCTCGTACATCTCCTTTAAACCTTGCCCCTCACACCTTAAACCTATGCCCCCTAGTAATTGATTCTTCCACCCTGGGAAAAAGCCAATGACTATCCACTCTGTCAATGCCTCTCATAATCTTGTAGACTTCTATCAGGTCTCGAAGTGCTTTACAGCCAACAAAGTAGCGCAGACGCTGCTGTCATGTGAGAAATGCGGCAGCCAGTTTGTCCACAGGAAACTCTGGCAGGCAGCAATGTGATACTGATGATAGGTCACTTGTTTTTGTGATGTTGGTTAAGGGGTAAATATTGACCAGGAGATTGGGGATATCCCTCCTACCCTTCTTTGAAAAAGTGCCATGGGATCTTTGATGCCAACCTGAAAGGTTAGATGGTGCCTCAACCTCATACAAAACACAGTATCTCTGACAGTGTAGTACTCCCTCGTTAGCACACTGGAATGCCTGCCTTGATTTCTGTGTTCAAGTCCTGGAATGGGACTTGAACCCGAAATCTTTGGAGTGCTCCCAACTTAGCAACAGAATCATAGAATCCCTACAGTGCAGAAGGAGGCCATTCAGCCCGTCGAGTCCGTACCGAGCACAATCCCACCCAGGCCCTATTCCTGTAACCCCACACATTTACCCTGACACTAGGGTCAATTGAGCATGGCCAATCAACCTAACCAGCACATCTTTGGACTGTGGGAGGAAACCGGAGCACCCGGAGGAAACCCATGCAGACACGGGGAGAACGTGCAAACTTCACACAGACAGTGACCCAAGCTGGGAATCGAACCCGGGTCCCTGGCGCTGTGAGGCAGCAGTGCTAACCACTGTGCCACCGTGCCGTCCAACAGTTGACACTCACAAGCTATAGGTAATAACTGCACCTATTAAGGAGTTTGGAATGATCATTGTTACAATCTTGGCAGAGAGCTGTAGCTTTTTTTTTAAAAGTGGGCAAAATCTGAAACCCCACTTATTTACAAAGAGAATGAAGCCGTAAGGTTCCTCCTCTTCAAGTTCAAGCTTTTTCATTTTTACTTCCATTTCAATCTATTTTATCTGCAGCTGAATTCCAGCCAACTCAACCTGTTCTTCCAGTCCCAGGTGTTGTGCTATTATCTCAATTATGTCTGCTTTTTATCCTCTGCTTTTAATTCCAACTTTATCTTTTCTGCTAATGCTTTCAACCTAACTTCGACTAATTGTTGCAAATCTCTTGGGGATGAATTTACCCCTTCCAAAAAAAGCCGTAGCAATTGAAAAAGCCATTGTGCTTTTCAATAAGTACAATAAAATTCACCGTGGAATCTTGTTAACCTTAACCTCAGCACCTGTTTATTCACGTTCAACTCTTTATTTCAGGATGCTAAGGGGCGGCACGGTGGCACAGTGGTTAGCACTGCTGCCTCACAGCGCCAGGGATCCGGGTTCAATTCCCGGCTTGGATCACTGTCTGTGCGGAGTTTGCACGTTCTCCCCGTGTCTGCGTGGGTGTCCTCCGGGTGCTCCGGTTTCCTCCCACAGTCCGAAAGACGTGCTGGTTAGGTGCATTGACCATGCTAAATTCTCCCTCAGTGTTACCCAAACAGGTGCCGGAGTGTGGCAACTGGGAGATTTTCACAGTAACTTCAGTGCAGTGTTAATGTACGCCTACTTGTGACACTGATAAATAAACTCAGTCAAATTAAAAGAGAGGGAGGAATATAAACAAAAAGGAACGCAGAACCCACATGTGTAGATCATCTGGATCCTATTTTAGTGTTAATGTACAATAACTGCATTTGTCTAATTTATTACTGTAATGTTAGTGTTTGGTTTCTGTGAGAGTGAAAATATACTGAATCAGTGGGTCTAGGGTGAGAGGGTCTATGGGCGGCCTAAAGGTCAAGATATTTGGGCGGCACAGTGGTTAGCACTGCTGCCTCACAGCGCCAGGGACCCGGGTTCGATTCCCAGCTAGGTTCATTGTACAGAGTCTGCACGTTCTCCCCGTGTCTGTGTGGGTTTCCTCCGGGTGCTCTGGTTTCCTCCCACAGTCCAAAAATGTGCACATTCGGTGGATTGGCCATGCTAAATTGCCACTTTGTCTCAGGGGGATTAGCAGGGTAAATATGTGGGGATACGGGAATAGGACCTGGATGGAATTGTGGTCGATGCAGAGTCGAGAGGCCGAATGATCACCTTCTGCACCGTAGGGATTCTATGATTCTACATTTCTGAAAATCTCTCTCTCTCTTTCGTATCCCAGGGTTGCAAAACAAGACTCAATAATTAGAAATATTAGGGGTAGGCATAGCCTCATAGAATCCCTACAGTGCAGAAGGAGGCTATTCGGCCCATTGAGTCTGCACTGACCCACTGAAAGAGCATTTTACCCAGGCCCACCCCCTCCCCTGTCCCTGTAAACCCTGCATTTACTAGGGGATTTTCACAGTAACTTCACTGCAGTGTAAATGTAAGCCGGCTTGTGACACTAATACATAAATAAACTAAAATAAAGAGCAAAGAGGGAGCTTATGGAGGAAGAAAGCAAAGGGAAAGAACAAGCTGTGGCCTACTTTGATTGGTGTTTGCTTGTATTGTTTAAACATTTTGATTAATGTCTGCTGTTCTCTGCCAGTTTCTTTCTGGACTGAAATGACCAAACTCTCAAATCGCAACTCTTGCCTTTTTTTCCTTAAACTCTCAAGTGGTCAGCTGGGGACAGCTAGGTTTACAAGCACAATTCAACCATCGCCATGGCCACTTGAATTGTGGAGAAAAACAGAGGCAAACAAAACATGAGAACCGAGGCAACTGTATTATCCTAGCGATTAAATGGAATTGGAGGCTGGCTTCTAAGTTGGTCTTGAAATGCAGAGCGATGCCAATTCCCTTATTCACGAAGGCACCGCCTTCTCCACCTTGCCCCCTCGCCTGAGGTGTGGTGACCCTCAGTTTAAATCGCCACTGGTCAGCTCTACCCCCTCAATGGGAAGAGAGAGCAGCCTGTGGTCATCTGGGACTTTGGCCACTTCATCTCTAAGTTGGCCTGACACTCAAGGATTCCTTCGGAACTGAAGGAAGAAATTGTGGCGTCCATGGGCATTAAATATCACTGTGTAAACATTTTTCTTTCATTCATTCATGGGACATGGGCGTCGCTGGCTGGACCAGCATTTATTGCCCATCCCCACTTGCCCCAAGGGCAGTTGAGAGTCAACCACTGTGGCTCTGGAGTCACATGTAGGCCAGACCAGGAATGAATGGCAGATTTCCTTCCCTAAAGGGCATTAGTGAACCAGATGGGTTTTTCTGACAATCGACAATGGGTTTCATGGTCATCAGTAGATTCTTAATTCCAGATATTTTTATTGAATTCAAACTCCACCATCTGCCGTGGTGGGATTCGAACCCGGGTCCCCAGAACGTTAGCTGAGTTTCTGGATTAATAGCCTAACGATAAGGACGGCACGGTGGCACAGTGGTTAGCACTGCTGCCTCACGGCTCAGGTTCAATTCCAGCCTCGGGTCACTGTCTGTGCGGAGTTTGCACGTTCTCCCCGTGTCTGCGTGGGTTTCCTCCGGGTGCTCCGGTTTCCTCCCACAGTCCAAAGATGTGCAGGTTAGGTGGATTGACCACGATAAATTGCCCCTTAGTGTCAGGGGGATTAACAGGATAAATACATGGGGTTACGGGGATAGGACCTGGGTGGGATTGTTATTGGTACAGGCTCAAAAGGCCGAATGGCCTCCTGCTGCACTGATTCTATGATAATACCACAAGCCATCGCCTCCCTTAGATAGGCTCCCCAAAATCCTCTGTTTCTGTCGAAGCCTGTTTATTTTAAAAGGAGGATAGGCCAGTGTCCGCTTGAAATGAGACAACATTGCTGCTTAGAGGTGGGGCTGGGGAACAGCCAGTTTTGCTGGTATTGCTTTGGAGTGCTGTCCGTAGATTATTGTGCAGCCGTGATGTTGCGCTAAACATCTGCCCCCACCCGGTTTCTCGCCAGTAGCTTATTGACCATCAGACCAAACCTCGGCAGGTGCCACTTCCATGTATGCCAGCCTGCAACAATAGGCCAGCCCTTCACGCCAGCAGGATCTTCCAGTCCCTTCACTGTGAACGGAGATTTCATTGGCTTGCTGGCCTTGGAACCCCACGGGAGGGGGTTGGGGGCTTGCAGGAATGTTCTGGCAGCTCTGAATTCAGGAAAACAGGCTTCCCCTTTTAGGAGAAATTAGCAAATCCGGAGTGTCGGGGCACAGACACAAAAACAGAGAACATTGGAAAAGTAGTTAGCTTGGAAGGGCACAGGCAGGGTAAAGATTGAGGAGACTCTGCGGATGTACTAATCTGTTTTATCTGTTTGTTGGCATAGAATCACAGAATGGTAACATCACAGAAGGAGGCCATTTGGCCCATTGTGTCCACGGTGGCTCTCTACAAGAACAACAGGCTTTGACAGAAACGGAGGATTTTGGGGAGCTTACGTAGGGGAGGCGATGGCCTAGTGGTATTATCACTGGACTATTAATCCAGAAACTCAGCTAATGTTCTGGGGACCCGGGTTCAAACAATTCAGCTCATCCCACTTCCCTATCTCTTCCCCGTTTCCCTGCAACCTGTATCTGTTCAGTCAGTTATCCAATTTCCTTTTGAAAGGATTGGATGTGCCTCCAGCACTTTCCCAGGCAGACTCGCTGCATAAAGAAGCTTTTTGTTATAATGTCTTTGCTTCTTTTGCCAAATGCCTTAAACCACTGTCTTCTGGTTCTCAATCCTGCTGCCAAAGGGGAAAAGTTTCTCCTTCCCGACTCTATCCAGATCCCTCATGGATTTGAACACCTCTATTCAATCTCCACCTTCTCTGTGGCCCCAGCTTCTCCGATCTATCCACGCAACTGAAGCCCCTCACCCTTGCAACCATCCTGGTTAATCTCGAAACCCTCTCGAGAGTCCTCACATCCTTCCTGAAATGCGGTAGCCGGAATTAAACCGTATTCCTGCTGAAGCCAAACCCAGTGCGTTATAAAGATTCGCCATGACTTCCTTCAGATTAACTCCAGATTTTCCAATTCTTACATCATGCCACTCCTTTTAAGTTTCTTTTCTTGTTAAAGGGGACTTGGAAACCCCACAGTGCAGAAGGAGGCCATTCAGCCCATCGAGCCTGCACCGACGACAATCCCACCCAGGCCCTAGCCCTGTAATTCCACACATTAGTCCACTATTCCCCCTGACACTAAGCGGCAATTTTAACATGGCCAATCCACCTAACCCTTTGGACTGTGGGAGGAAACCGGAGCACCCTGAGGAAACCCACGCAGACACGGGGAGAACGTGCAAACTTCACACAGACAGTCACCCGAGGCCGGAATTGAACCCAGGTCCCTGGTGCTGTGAGGCAGCAGCGCTAACCACTGTGCCACCGTGTCGCCCCATACTTGACCAATTGCGAGCGAATATATTTAAACAAAGATAAGTGGGAATGAGACCAGATTGTGGATGTTTATTATTCCGGCTGAATGTTTTTTAAACTACAAACTCGACCACATTTGGTTTTAGTTTAAAATAAAACTAAAAAATGCTGGATAAACCCAGCAGGTCTGGCAACAGCTGTGGGGGGAGAAACAGAGGACGCAATCTTAGCGGCCGTTCACTCCCTGCTGCCACTGCAAGCGAGGATGGAGAACTTGGCACGCAGCCAAATCTCGGTTCACTGCCACCGGATCAGAAAATTCCGGAAGCTTCTGCCCAGAGTTAACGTTTCAGATTTAAATGATTCTTCCACAGAACTGGGATGTGATTTGAGAACTGTACTGGAACTATAATATCTTGTCTGTGCTGACACTCTGTCAAGACTATAAGATATAGGAGTACAATTAGACCATTCGGCCCATCGAGTGGCACGGTGGCACAGTGGTTAGCACTGCTGCCTCACAGCGCCAGGAACCCGGGTTCGATTCCCAGCTTGGGTCACTGCCTGTGTGGAGTCTGCACGTTCTCCCCGTGTCTGCGTGGGTTTGCACCCACGCTCCAAAGATGTGCGGATTAGGTGGATTGGCCGTGCTAAATTGCCCCTTCGTGTCATGGGGACTAGCTAGGGTAAATGCATGGGGTTACAAGGATAGGGCTTGGATGGGATTGTGGTCAGTGCAGACTCGATGGCCCGAATGGCCTCCTTCTGCACTCTAAGGATTCTATGAATCTGCTCCGCTATTCAATCATGGCTGATATGGTTCTCATCCCCATTCTCCTGCTTCCTCCCCGTAACCCTTGATCCCCTCATTAATCAAGAACCTATCTATCTCTGTCTTAAATGGTTAACGTTTTATGGGCTGGAATTCTCTGGCCATTCACGCCATTGGGATTCTCCGATCCCGCCGGCAGCATACCCCGCCCCCCCTTCGTGGGTTTCCCACCGCATGGGGGTGACGTCAATGGGAATTCCCATTGACAGCGACGGGACCAGAGAATCCCGTCGCTAGCAAACAATGTGCCTCCTCCTGCCGGCGGGAAACACACGGCTGGGAGGCTGGAGAATCTCGCCACTGCTGTTTAGTTTTACACGGCAACAATGCATTGCTAGTACAACATGCGTTCTGTGCAGTGTTCTTCAAGGACGTGTTGACACTGCGGCTGGTTGTTTGTACAGTAAGAAGTCTCACAACACCGAGTTAAAGTCCAATAGCTTTATTTGGTATCACGAGCTTTCGGAGCACTGCTCCTTCGTCCATTCACCTGATGAAGGAGCAGCGCTCGAAAGCTCATGATACCAAATAAACCTGTTGGACTTTAACCTGGTGATGTGAGACTTCTTACTCTCCCCACCTGAGTCCAACGCAGGCATCTCCACATCTTGTTGTTCGTGTAACAGCTGTCGGAAAAATTGGTTCATGGGATTTTGGAGTGAGTTGTGTGTCTTCAGTTGTGTTGCTGTGGAGTGGAGACCCCAGTGCTGTACCACAGTGAGAGAAGGGGACAAAGTAGGAGAGAGCGACAGAGAGAGAGGCTCCCACCCCCACCTCCACTCCCATCACTCCCCCTCTCTTCCTACTCCTCCTTTGGTACCATGCCCTCAGAGGGCATTGGTGACCATGAACCTCCATTCATCACTTGATGGTCACGGAAGGTGCCTTCATAAAGTGGCCAAACTGGTTGATTATCAGCTTGTAAATCCTTTCAATGGACCTGATGGTAGGGGTAAGAGTGGGAGAGTTTCCTGGTCAGCTATTTTGTAGAAGGCAATGGCAAACCATTGCAGTACAAGGGCCAAAGTCAAGATAGAAGGAAAACAACTATTTTTTAAAAGGATCTCAGTGCTTCCCTAAAGAAACATCTAGAAATGTTCGAAGCAGGTGCAGTAGCTTAAATTAACACCCAGAACAAAAGTGTTTCCAGCTCCGACAGCCCATTATTTTCTGCAGACCATGAAGTCTGAATTTAACGCAGACAAGTGTGAGATATTGCACTTTGGAAGGACAAATCAAAGTAGAACGTACAGGGTAAATGGTAAGACTCTGAAGAGTGCAGTTGAACAGAGGGATCTGGGATTACAGGTACAGAATTCCCTAAAAGTGACGTCACAGGTGGATAGGGTCGTAAAGAGTGCCTTTGGTACATTGGCCTTTATAAATCGGAGTATCGAGTATAAAAGTTGGAGTGTTATGGTAAGGTTATATAAGGCATTGGTGAGGCCGAATTTGGAGTATTGTGTACAATTTTGGTCACCTAGTTACAGGAAGGATGTAAATAAGATTGAAAGAGTGCAGAGAAGGTTCACAAGGATGTTGCCGGGACTTGAGAAGCTGAGTTACAGAGACAGATTGAATAGGTTGGGACTTTATTCCCTGGAGCGTAGAAGATTGAGGGGAGATTTGATAGAGGTGTATAAGATTTTGATGGGTATAGATAGAGTGAATGCAAGCAGGCTTTTTCCGCTGAGGCGAGGGGAGAAAAAAACCAGAGGGCATGGGTTAAGGGTGAAAGGAGAAAAGTTTAAAGGGAATATTAGGGGGGGCTTCTTCACGCAGAGAGTGGTGGGAGTGTGGAATGAGCTGCCGGATAAAGTGGTAAATGCATTTAAGAAAAACTTGGACGGGTTCATGGATGAGAGGGGTGTGGAGGGATATGGTCCAAGTGCAGGTCAGTGGGACTAGGCATAAAATGGTTCGGCACAGACAAGAAGGGCCAAAAGGCCTGTTTCTGAGCTGTAATTTTCTATGGTTCTAAGTGAAAGTCTAGGTTGCTAAGTACGAAAGCAGAAAAGGCCAGTCATTGTGACTAAACCCATGCTGCCTCTTTACAACAACCCAGTTGATGATGATGGAGGACAAAAGTGTGGCACGGTGGCACAGTGGTTAGCTCTGTGACCTCACAGCGCCAGGGACCCAGGTTCGATTCCGGTCTTGGGTCACTGTCTGTGTGGAGTTTGCACATTCTCCCCGTGTCTGCATGGGTTTCCTCCGAGTGCTCCGGTTTCCTCCCACAGTCCAAAAATGTGCGGGTTAGGTGGACTGGCCATGCTAAATTACCTCTTAATGTCCCAGGATGTGTGAATTAGGGGGATTAGCGGGGTAAATACGGGGATAGGGTGGGATGCTCTGATGAAGAGTTGGTGCAGACTCGATGGGTCCAATGGCCGCCTCCTGCACTGTAGGGCTTCTATGAAAAGAGTTGAAAATCTCGTTGGGATCCTCCCCCCTGGTGGCCAGTTGGGTTCAGTCAGCTTTGTGGAGCCACATTGACCCAAGTCGATCCTTGTCAGGCCTGGATTAATTTATCTCCGAGGCTGCGGCAGTTGGTGCCACTGGATAAGGAAGGTGAGTGCGTAGTGAGAGGTGAACCAGCCTCAATGCTCCCAACCTCCTGCTGGATAATGAGACCCTGCCAGCTATAACAATTCCCCTCAGAGTGGAGTTGGCTTTTCAGTACCCTGCCAAAACTCAGCCATGCCGAAGGTGCCAGGGGAATAACAGACCCGAACCTAAGTTAGTATCTTCAGGGGAGGAGGAGAGATCATTGGGTGGAAGTAATGCCACACTCTGTCGTTATCCTGCCTTTTCCTGTAGGAATGGGCTTCTTGGGGAAATGAAGATCTCTTGTGTCTGAAAGAAAGCTGAGTCTCTCAACACTTCCTTCATCAAGATCAGTGCCAGCCTCATCGCCTGGTATGGCCCCCTGCCAGGCATATCGGTGACGGTCAGATTAGACAGGGCTTCGCTCTTCAGCCATCCCTGTGGGTATTGACCCCGGGGGCATCGCGCTGACTCCGACGCCCAACGTGGGGATAATGTTCCATCCCACAACACAAATAAACCACAAACCATCAGCAATACTCCTTGCAGTGATCCCATTTTAAAAGATTTTGTTCTGTAGACGTGGGTGTCGCTGGCTAGGCCCCAGCATTTATTGCCTGTCCCTGATTTTCCCTTGAGGGGGGTGGTGGTGAACATTCTTGAATCGCTGCAGTCCATGTGGTTTTGCACTTTGATACAATTGAGTAGCTTAGTTGCTCGGCCATTTCAGAATTAATCACTTGTGGACCTGGAGTCACGTGTAAGGCAGACTGGGGTAACAGTAGCAGATTTACTCCCCTCCAGAGGGTTAGTGAACCAGATGTTCATTTGGGGTTCATATCCACAGATCTCTAAAGGTTGCCACTCAAGTGGATAGAGCTGTGAAGAAGGCCTATAGTGCGTTAGCTTTTATTAACAGGAGGTTGGAGTTTAAGAGCCGTGGGGTTATGCTGCAACTGTACAGGACCTTGGTGAGACCACATTTGGAATATTGTGTGCAGTTCTGGTCACCTCACTATAAGAAGGATGTGGAAGCACTGGAAGGAGTGCAGAGGAGATTTACCAGGATGCTGCCTGGTTTGGAGGGTAGGTCTTATGAGGAAAGGTTGCGGGAGCTGGGGCTGTTCTCTCTGGAGCGGAGGAGGCTGAGGGGGAGACTTAATAGAGGTTTATAAAATGATGAAGGGGATAGATAGAGTGAACGTTCAAAGACTATTTCCTCGGGTGGATGGAGCTATTACAAGGGGGCATAACTATAGGGTTCGTGGTGGGAGATACAGGAAGGATATCAGAGGTAGGTTCTTCACGGAGAGAGTGGTTGGGGTGTGGAATGGACTGCCTGCAGTGATAGTGGAGTCAGACACTTTAGGAACATTTAAGCGGTTATTGGATAGGCACATGGAGCACACCAGGATGATAGGGAGTGGGATAGCTTGATCTTGGTTTCAGATAAAGCTCGGCACAACATCGTGGGCCGAAGGGCCTGTTCTGTGCTGTACTGTTCTATGTTCTATAGATATGTTGCCCCAGCAAGCCAGTAGTTTCACGATTATTATTGAGATTATTTGATTTGATTTATTATTGTCACATGTATCAGTATACAGTGAAAAGTATTGTTTCTTGCGCGATATACAGACAAAGCATACCATTCATAGAGAAGGAAAGGAGAGAGTGCAGAATGTAGTGTTACAGTCATAGCTAGGATGTAGAGAAAGATCAACTTAGTGCGAGGTAAGTCCATTCAAAAGTCTGATGGCAGCAGGGAAGAAGCTGTTCTTGAGTCGGTTGGTGACCTCAGACTTTTGTATCTTTTTCCTGACGGAAGAAGGCAGAAGAGAGAATGTCCGGGGTGCGTGGGGTCCTTAATTATGCTGGCTGCTTTGCCGAGGCAGCGGGAAGTCTAGACAGAGTCAATTAATGGGAGACTGGTTTGCATTTAGCATTTTATTCCAGATTTACTAATTTATGTGTCTTCTCAATGTATAGGGCTCCATTCACTCCTTCTATGTTTTTTTCATGCATTCATGGGATGTGGGCATCGCTGGCTAGGTCAACATTTATTGCCCATCCCTAATTGCCCTTGAGAAGGTGGTGGTGAGCTGCCTTCTTGAACCGCTGCAGTCTGTGTGGTGTAGGTGCACCCACAGTGTTGTTCGGGAGGGAGTTCCAGGATTTTGACCCAGCCACAGTGAAGGAATGGTGATATATTTCCAAATCAGGATGGTGAAGTGGCTTGGGGGGGAACATCCAAGTGGTGGTGTTTCGCTGTTTCTTCTGCCCTTGTTCATCCAGGTGGAAGTGGTTGTGTGTTTGAAAGGTTGCTGTCGAAGGAGCCTTGGTGAGTTATTGAAGTGCATCTTGTAGATTGTACACACTGCTGCCACTGTGCATTGGCGGTGGAGGGTTTGAGTGTCTGTGAAAGGGGTCCCAGCAAGCGGGGCTGCTTTGTTCTGGATGGTGTCGAGCTTCTTGACTGTTGTTGGAGCTGCACCCATCCAGGCAAGTGGGGAGTATTCCATCACACTCCTGACTTGTGTCTTGTGGACGGGCTTTGGGGAGTCAGGAGGTGAGTTATTCGCTGCAGTATTCCCAGCCTCTGACCTGCTCTGGTAGCTACAGTGTTTATATGGCTGGTCCACTTCAGTTTCTGGTCAATGGTAACCCCTCCCCAGGATGTTGATAGTGGGGGATTCAGCAATGGTAATGCCATTGAATGTCAAGGGCGATGGTTAGATTCTCTCTTATTGGGGATGGTCATTGCCTGACACTTTTCTAGCACAAATGCTACTTGCCACCTGATAGCCCAAGCCTGAATATTGTCCAAGTCTTGCTGCATTTGGGCATGGACTGATTCAGTATCTGAGGAGTTACGAATGATGCTGAACATTGTGCAATCATCAGTGAACCTCCCCACTTCTGACCTTATGATGGAAGGAAGGTCAGTGATGAAGCAGCTGAAGATGGTTGGGCCTCGGACACTAACCTGAGAAACTCCCGCAGTGATGTCCTGGAGCTGAGATGATTGATCTCCAACCACCAGAACCATCTTCCTTTGTGCCGGGTATGACTCCAGCTAGCGGAGCATTTTCTGCCTGATTCCCATTGACTCCAGTTTTGCTAGAGTTCCTTGATGCTACACTCAGTCGAATGCTGCTTTGATATCAAGGGCAGTCACTCTCACCTGACCTCTGGAGTTCAGTTCTTTTGTCTGTGTTTGGATCAAGACTATAATGAGGTCAGGAAACGAGTGACCTTGGCGAAACCCAAGCTGGGCGTCACTGAGCAGGTTATTCCTGAGCAAGTGCCACTTGATAGTGCTGTTGATGATGTCTTCCATCACTTTACAGATGATCAAGAGTAGACTGATGGGGTGGTAGTTGGCCGGGTTGGATAGGTCCTGTTTCTTGTGTACAGGACATACTTGGGTAACTTTCCACGTTGCGGGGTAGATGCCAGCGTTGTAGCTGTCCTGGAACAGTGAACTGTTGATGTTTCCATGGGATTTATATTCACGCTGTATAAATACAATTGCTTGATGTATATTAGTAAACATAACATTTGTGTAGCATATTTAAGATATATATATGCTTATTATAATAATCAGTGCAGATTACAATGTGCAACTGCTATAGGTTTAATACAGATTATACAATTGTTATTACATTTGGTGGTTTAACACGGATATCAGAAGGACGTATTTTACACAGAGGGTGGTGGGGGCCTGGAATGCGCTGCCGGGCAAGGTGGTGGAGGCGGACACACTGGGAACGTTTAAGACTTATCTAGATAGCCACATGAACGGAGTCGGAATGGAGGGATACAAAAGAATGGTCTAGTTGGGACCAGGGAGCGGCGCGGGCTTGGAGGGCCGAAGGGCCTGTTCCTGTGCTGTATTGTTCTTTGTTCTTTATATTAGAGAAAGGTATAGATTTTGTACATTATGGGTAGTCAAAGTGCATCACACACAATGTTGCTTGGGTATAGTAACCAAGCATGGCTGCAGAACAATGCTGTGGGTTGGACAGTTCCCTTTTACCCCAGAACTAGTTTCAGGTGAGCTCAGACTGAAGGGATCAAGGTTTCTTCCATCAGCAGAAGGAATGGGTTTGAGTGTCTCGAACCAGTTCCCTTTTTTATTCATTTAGGGGTTTGTGGACGTCGCTGGCTGGACCAGCATTTATTGCCCATCCCTAACTGCCCTCCATTTCAGAGGGCAGTTGAGAGTCAACCACATTGCTGTGGGTCTGGAGTCACATGTAGGCCAGACCGAGTAAGGGCGGCAGATTTCCTTCCCTAAAGGGCATTAGTGAACCAGATGGGCTTTTACAACAATCGACAATGGTTTCATGGTCATCATTAGACTTTTAATTCCAGAGTTTTATTGAATTCAAATTTCACCATCTGCCGTGGTGGGATTCAAAACTGGGTCCACAGAGCATTACAGTGGGTCTCTGCATTACTAGCCCAGTGACAATACCGTTATGCCACTGCCTCCCCAAGCCCAATGGCTCACTCAGCAGGTGATGTGATAACTGGAGATGCCACACCAGTGTAGCCGGGGATACCCAGGGTAGCTGAAGGTGGTGGGGCTAACTAACACTGGAGCCTGGTGGAGAGAGCTTTACCCACCCTTGGGACTACTTGATGCTAATGCCAAGGAATCCATTCTAAACTGCCCGTTGTTGGGGGGGAATCTGGTAAAAAGGTGGCTGATCCACACAAATCTCTCATTCTCACCCAATTGGAACAGTTAAGTCCAACCCTAATGCACCCAAAATGTTCTCAGCACTGATTCCCTGATTGTTCAAGAAATAATGTTGAAAGCTCTATCAATATTCTAAACATTTGGAATGACCCAGTCAGTATTTATCTGGGCCTGGCTCAACTGAATCTCTGTGCAAATGTGAGGTGAATTGCTGATGTTGATGTGGGATTTAAATCAGCCAGGCTCTGTTTTTCCTCTTGCAGTTGATGGACCTCCAATGTATCCATCGCGATTCGCCTACCTCCCGCCAAAGTACCCGGATAAAATGACATTTGATGAGGTAAGCACGGCCCTGCGGGGTCTCCCTGGGGCTGGGGTAAGCAGCAGCAGCGTTGAGTTGAGAAAGGGGTGGGGTTACATGCTTATCCTACCCGTCCATCACTCCTGCTCCCAACAATCTGCCATTGGTTAACCGTACACTTCGAATTGTTTGCCCTCACCTTCAGGTCGCTCTGCTGCTTTTGTCATCTCTCCCATTGCAACACCAGCTCCACACCCATCAGCTGTTCTTCCAACTCTGATAGAACATAGAACAGTACAGCACAGAACAGGCCCTTCACCCCACGATGTTGTGCCGAGCTTTGTCTGAAACCCAGATCAAGCTATTTCCTCCCTATCATCCCGAAGTACTCCATGTGCCTATCCAATGATCTCCAGGGTATACCCACCAAGCTACCCCCAACTCTTGGTGGGGCAGCACGGTGGCACAATGGTTAGCACTGCTGCCTCACATGCCAGGGACCTGGGTTCAATTCCAGCCTTGGGTCATTGTCTGTGTGGAGTTTGCACGTTCTTCCCATATCTACCTTAGTTTCCTCCGGCTGCTCCGGTTTCCTCCCACAGTCCAAAGATCATCATAGCATCCCTACAGTACAGAAGGCGGACATTCAGCCCATTGAGTCTGCACCGACCACAATCCCACCCAGGCCATATTCCCGTAACCCCATATATTTACTCTGATAATCTTCCGGACACTAAAGGGACAATTTAGCATGGCCAATCCACCTAACCCAGACATCTTTGGACTGTGGGAGGAAACCGGAGCACCCGGAGGAAACGCACGCAGGCACAGAGAGAAAGTGCAAACTCCAAACAGACAGTGACCTGAGACTGGAGTTGAACCTGGGTCCCTGGCGCTGTGAGGCAGCAGTGCTAAGCACTGTGCCACTGTGCCACACCATGCAGCTTCGGTGGATTGGCCATGCTAAATTGCCCGTTAGTGTTAGGGGGATTAGCAGAGTAAATAAGTGGGGGTTACAGGGATAGGGTCTGGGTGGGATTGTTGTTGGTACAGGTTCGATGGGCCGAATGGCCTCCTTCTGCCCTGTAGGGATTCCATGTTATGAACCCGACGACCATTACGTTCATTAGGATTCTCTCCTTTAATCTCTTTATCTTGCTATCTCTCTCCCCATCCCCAAAAACCTGCTTGAAAACACTCTCCAAGAGCACTTTTGGTCGCCTCCCCTTCTTACTCCCTTCGACTCCTTACTTAACGCCAACCATTCCTCTTGTGGAACTCCTTTGGGATATGAGAGACACTCTGGGTGGGATTTTCCGGCCGCGCTTGTCCCGAGACTGGAAAATCCCGCCCGAGGTTAGCAGACCTTTCCGTGGTCCATCCCTCGCCCATTCCGATTCCCATGGTGGGCGGGATGGTAAAATTCCGGTCTATACGTGAATTTACTCATTCTGTGGGCCAGTGACTGGTTGGGTCCAATGGCATATTGCCTTGTGTCTTTTCTGTGTTGCGATGAATGTTGAGCCAGTTAGCTCTGATAGTTCACAGTGTGATGCACTAACAGTGGGGGTTCAGTTTGGCTGCGGGAATTCTTGGATCCTGCCTCCTCTTCCCCTACATGTGATATTATGCCATTTAAAAAAAAAATCATTTACAGGATGCGGACGTCACTGGCTAGGCCAGTATTTATTGCCCATACCTAATTACCCTTCAGTAGGTCGTGTTAAGCTGCCTTCTTGAATCACTGCAGTCCCGAAGTGTAGGTACACCCTTGGTGCTGTTAGTGTCCAAAAATGACTAGGTGAAGTGGATTAGACATGTATGATGAAGCCCAACTGGAAAGGAACATTGTTTCTTACGGAATGCAAAGTAAAACCACCACTGTGGTGTACACACACTAGTCCCTCCATGGGACGTCAGTTCAGCAGGCCCAGTCCTGGGCCTGCCTTATAAGAGGCTCAGATGATGAGTTCCAGCTGAGGCCACTGCCTGTTACCAGGGAAACTTGTACTCAACGAGCCCCACAGGGAGATCAATCAGTGAATCCTCATGGATCTTGTGGAGGTTATCACACCATGGTAAATGTGTGGGGTTATGGGGATAGGGAGAGGGGGTGGGTCTGGGTAAAATGCTCTTTCAGTGGGTCAGTTCAGACTCGGTGGGCCAAATAGCCTCCTCCTGCAATGTAGGGATTCTATGCGACTATGCCTACCACTACATTTCTAATTATTGAGCCTTGCTTTGCAACTCTGAGCAGATTATGGATACGTGTGGGGGTCACAGGGTAGTTGTCATGGGGGACTTTAACTTTCCAAATATTGATTGGAACCTTTGTAGGTCAAATAGTTTGGATGGGGCACTTTTTGTGCAGTGTGTGCAGGAGGGTTTCCTGACACAATATGTGGATAGGCCGACAAGGAGTGAGGCCACATTGGATTTGGTACTGGGAAATGAACCGGGCCAAGTGTTAGATTTGGTTGTGGGAGAGAACTTTGGAGATAGTGACCACAATTCGGTGTCTTTTGTTATTGCAATGGAGAGGGATAGGGCCGGACGGCAGGGCAAGGCTTACAATTGGGGGAGAGGTAATTATGATGCGATTAGGCAAGAATTAGGGGGCATAAGATGGGAACAGAAACTGTCAGGGAAAGGCACTGATGAAAAGTGGAACTTTTTCAAGGAACAAATACTGGGTGTCCTTGATAGGTATGTCCCTGTCAGGCAGGGAGGAAATGGCCGAGTGAGGGAACCGTGGTTCACAAAAGAGGTGGAATGTCTTGTGAAAAGGAAGAGGGAAGCTTATGTAGGGATGAGGAAACAAGGTTCAGATGGCTCGACTGAGGGTTACAAGTTAGCAAGGAACGAGCTGAAAAAGGGGCTGAGGAGAGCTAGGAGGGGACATGAGAAGTCCTTGGCGGGTCGGATCAAGGAAAACCCCAAGGCTTTTTACTCTTATGTGAGGAATAAAAGAATGACCAGGGTGAGGTTAGGGCCGGTCAAGGACAGTGGTGGGAACTTGTGTATGGAATCAGTAGAGATAGGCGAGGTGATGAATGAATACTTTTCTTCAGTGTTCACCAAGGAGAGGGGCCATGTTTTTCAGGAAGAGAAGGTGTTACAGGCTAATAGGCTGGAGGAAATAGATGTTCGGAGGGAGGATGTATTGGCAGTTTTGAATAAACTGAAGGTCGATAAGTCCCCTGGGCCTGATGAAATGGATCCTAGGATTCTTTGGGAGGCGAGGGATGAGATTGCAGAGCCTTTGGCTTTGATCTTTGGGTCCTCGCTGTCCACAGGGATGGTGCCAGAGGACTGGAGAGTGGCAAATGTTGTTCCCCTGTTTAAGAAAGGGAATAGAAATGACCCTGGTAATTATAGACCGGTTAGTCTGACTTCGGTGGTTGGTAAATTGATGGAAAAGGTCCTTAGGGATGGGATTTACGACCATTTAGAAAGATGCGGATTAATCCGGGATAGTCAGCACGGATTTGTGAAGAGCAAATCGTGCCTCACAAATTTGATAGAATTTTTTGAGGAGGTAACTAGGTGTGTTGATGAAGGTAGGGCGGTTGATGTCATATACATGGATTTTAGTAAGGCGTTTGATAAGGTCCCCCATGGTCGGCTTATGATGAAAGTAAGGAGGTGTGGGATAGAGGGAAAGTTGGCCGATTGGATAGGTAACTGGCTGTCTGATCGAAGACAGAGGGTGGTGGTGGATGGAAAATTTTCGGACTGGAGGCAGGTTGCTAGCGGAGTGCCGCAGGGATCGGTGCTTGGTCCTCTGCTCTTTGTGATTTTTATTAATGACTTAGAGGAGGGGGCTGAAGGGTGGATCAGTAAATTTGCTGATGACACCAAGATTGGTGGAGTAGTGGATGAGGTGGAGGGGTGTTGTAGGCTGCAAAGAGACATAGATAGGATGCAAAGCTGGGCTGAAAAATGGCAAATGGAGTTTAACCCTGATAAATGTGAGGTGATTCATTTTGGTAGGACTAATTTAAATGTGGATTACAGGGTCAAAGGTAGGGTTCTGAAGACTGTGGAGGAACAGAGAGATCTTGGGGTCCATATCCACAGATCTCTAAAGGTTGCCACTCAAGTGGATAGAGCTGTGAAGAAGGCATAAAGTGTGTTAGCTTTTATTAACAGGAGGTTGGAGTTTAAGAGCCGTGGGGTTATGCTGCAACTGTACAGGACCTTGGTGAGACCGCATTTGGAATATTGCGTGCAGTTCTGGTCACCTCACTATAAGAAGGATGTGGAAGCGCTGGAAAGAGTGCAGAGGAGATTTACCAGGATGCTGCCTGGTTTGGAGTGTCGGTCTTATGAGGAAAGGTTGAGGGAGCTGGGGCTGTTCTCTCTGGAGCGGAGGAGATTGAGGGGAGACTTAATAGAGGTTTATAAAATGATGAAGGGGATAGATCGAGTGAACGTTCAAAGACTATTTCCTCGGGTGGATGGAGCTATTACGAGGGGGCATAACTATAGGGTTCATGGTGGGAGATATAGGAAGGATATCAGAGGTAGGTTCTTCATGGAGAGAGTGGTTGGGGTGTGGAATGGACTGCCTGCAGTGATAGTGGAGTCAGACACTTTAGGAACATTTAAGCGGTTATTGGATAGGCACATGGAGCACACCAGGATGGTAGGGAGTGGGATAGCTTGATCTTGGTTTCAGATGAAGGTCGGCACAACATCGTGGGCCGAAGGGCCTGTTCTGTGCTGTACTGTTCTATGTTCTATGTTCTATGGGAGAGAGAGAGAGAGAGAGTTTCAGGAATATAGAATCAAAGAATCCCTACAGTGCAGAAGGAGGCCATTTGGCCCATTGAGTCTGCACTGACCACAATCCTACCCAGGCCCTATCCCCATAACCCCATGCATTTACCCTGCGAATCCCCCTGACACTAAGGGGCAAGTTAGCATGGCCAATCAACCTAACCTGCACACCTTTGGACTGTGGGAGGAAACCGGAGCACCTGGAGGAAGCCCACGCAGACACGGGAAGAACATGCAGACTCCACATAGACAGTGACCCAAGCCGGGAATCAAACCCGGGGGTCCCTGGCACTGTGAGGCAGCAGTGCTAATCACTGTGCCGCCCCAATATCTTGATCTTTAGGCCTTCCATAGACCTTCTCACTCTAGAGCCACTGATTCAGTATATTTTCACTCTCTCAGAAGCCAAACGCTAACATTACAGTAATAAATTAGACAAATCCAGTTATTGTATATTAACACTAAATAGGATCCAGATGATCTACACATGTGGGTTCTACATTCCTTTTTGTTTCTATTCCTCCCTCTCTTTCTTTTAATTTGACCGTATTTATTTATTGGTGTCACAAGTAGGCTGACATTAACACTGCAATGAAGTTACTGTGAAAATCCCCTAGTCGCCACACTCCGGCGTCTGTTTGGGTTACACTGAGGGAGAATTTAGCACAGCCAATTCACCCTAACCAGCACGTCTTTCGGACTGTGGGAGGAAATCGGAGCACCCGAAGGAAACCCACGCAGACACGGGGAGAATGTGCACACACCGCACAGACAGTGATCCAAGCCGGGAATCGAACCTGGGTCCCTGGTGCTGTGAGGCAGCAGTGCTAACCACTGTGCCGCCCCAGTTTGAGTTAAATTTCAAACCCTTGTTCATTGCTTCAAGCTTGTTCCTCCATTCATCTTGACCAGGGCTGATGATTGAATTCAAAAGGGAATGGTTTAATATTTTTGTTTCATGTTACTGCAGGTTTTTCTAATAAACCTGCAGCGACGGCCGGACAGACGGAAGAGGATGCTTCAGACATTGTATGAACAGGAGATTGACTGCAAGATAATGGATGCTGTGGATGGAAGGTCAGTCGGTTTTCAGTTGGGCTGAAGGTGGGGGGTATTAGAGTATCTGCCTCACAGCGCCAGGGACCCGGGTTCAATTCCCGGCTTGGGTCACTGACTGTGCAGAGTCTGCACGTTCTCCCCGTGTCTGCGTGGGTTTCCTCTGGGTGCTCCGGTTTCCTCCCCCAGTCCGAAAGACGCACTGGTTAGGTGCATTGGCC